>NC_091319.1:5091859-5099359 GCF_038502225.1 Cherax quadricarinatus
TTCTTTATATAATTATATGACTGAAGTTATGAGTGATGTTTGTGGTGTTTATTAAGCTTTCGTCTAACTTATGTTTGCAGGGGTCAAGTTGTAGCTCCTGGCCCCATGTCTTAACGCTTATCTACCAATGTCACTGATTTCTGGCCTCCAGGAGGCTATCGTTTCTGCTCTTGAAACTGTGTATTGCGTTTGCCTCCATCAAGTCTTCATCCAGTGCATGAAGGATTACCTGGGATCACCTGGGATCACCTGGGATCACTGGGATCACCTGGGATCACTGGGACTACCAGGGATCTCCAGGGATACACGCCTTTGAGGGTATTACACTTAATAATCAGCTGATGCCTACCTAAATAAATTTATAATGAATAATATACAGGTTATTATTATAGGTAGAGAAGAATAAGTGGTGAGAAGGCTGAAGAAGTACTTCCTAACATCCCTGTTCCTCGTCCGCTTACTGTGTCTTTCTGTGTCACTTTATAACTAGTCGTTGCATGCAAGACTGTCGCAACAACATACTGGAGTGAGAGAGACGGGCAAGTGTAAAATGAACCCAGTGATAAGCAGGGGCGCCGTGGGAGTAATAAGAGAGCGTTGTATCAACATCCGTGGTCCCAGACCGCTCAACTTGCTGTCAGCAGGTATCAGAAACACTGCTGCAATAAGCGTAGAACTTTTTAAGAGGAAACTTGATCTGTACTTCCACCAAGTGCCAGATCAACCAGGCTGTGATGGCTATATGCGGCGCCAGCCGTCCGCCAAAAACAACAGCGTGCTTGACCAGGTATCAGGACCCAAGCCCCTCTGTTAGAGTAAAAAAGCTTACTCGAATTCGTTCACAGGCATATCTCTGTGTCCTCTAAGTTCTGAGTATCTTGTAGGTCTTGATTATGTCTCCCATGTTCTTCCTGTCTTCCTAGATAGTTACCTTTGGTGCAAGAAATTCCACCACCTTTAACACCACCACCATTAGCACCACCATCTTTAACACCATCACCTTTAACACCACCATCTTTATCACCACCGCCTTTAGCACCACCACCTTTAACACCACCACCTTTAACACCACCATCTTTATCACCACCACCTTTATCACCACCACCTTTATCACCACCACCTTTAGCACCACCATCTTTATCACCACCACCTTTAACACCACCATCTTTATCACCACCACCTTTAGCACCACCATCTTTATCACCACCACCTTTAGCACCACCACCTTTAGCATCACCACCTTTAGCACCACCATCTTTATCACCACCACCTTTAACACCACCATCTTTATCACCACCTTTAGCACCACCATCTTTATCACCACCACCTTTAGCACCACCATCTTTATCACCACCACCTTTAGCACCACCATCTTTATCACCACCACCTTTAGCACCACCACCTTTAACACAACCATCTTTAACACCACCACCTTTAACACCATCTTTATCACCACCGCCTTTAGCACCACCACCTTTAACACCACCACCTTTAACACCACCATCTTTATCACCACCACCATTAGCACCACCATCTTTATCACCACCACCTTTAGCACCACCATCTTTATCACCACCACCTTTAGCACCACCATCTTTATCACCACCGCCTTTAGCACCACCACCTTTAACACCACCACCTTTAACACCACCATCTTTATCACCACCACCTTTAGCACCACCATCTTTATCACCACCACCTTTAACACCACCATCTTTATCACCACCACCTTTAGCACCACCATCTTTATCACCACCACCTTTAACACCACCATCTTTAACACCACCACCTTTAGCACCACCATCTTTATCACCACCACCTTTAGCACCACCATCTTTATCACCACCACCTTTAACACCACCATCTTTATCACCACCACCTTTAGCACCACCACCTTTAACACCACCACCTTTAACACCACCATCTTTATCACCACCACCTTTAGCACCACCATCTTTATCACCACCACCTTTAACACCACCATCTTTATCACCACCACCTTTAACACCACCATCTTTAACACCATTCACTCCCCTACACTCAGCCTCCCACACACATCAAGTATCTCACACACTCCAGGCCGGCCACACACTCCAGGCCGGCCACACACTCCAGGCCGGCCACACACTCCAGGCCGGCCACACACTCCAGGCCGGCCACACACTCCAGGCCGGCCACACACTCCAGGCCGGCCACACACTCCACGCCGGCCACACACTCCAGGCCGGCCACACACTCCAGGCCGGCCACACACTCCAGGCCGGCCACACACTCCAGGCCGGCCACACACTCCAGGCCGGCCACACACTCCAGGCCGGCCACACACTCCAGGCCGGCCACACACTCCAGGCCGGCCACACACTCCAGGCCGGCCACACACTCCAGGCCGGCCACACACTCCAGGCCGGCCACACACTCCAGGCCGGCCACACACTCCAGGCCGGCCACACACTCCAGGCCGGCCACACACTCCAGGCCGGCCACACACTCCAGGCCGGCCACACACTCCAGTCCGGCCACACACTCCAGGCCGGCCACACACTCCAGGCCGGCCACACACTCCAGGCCGGCCACACACTCCAGGCCGGCCACACACTCCAGGCCGGCCACACACTCCAGGCCGGCCACACACTCCAGGCCGGCCACACACTCCAGGCCGGCCACACACTCCAGGCCGGCCACACACTCCAGGCCGGCCACACACTCCAGGCCGGCCACACACTCCAGGCCGGCCACACACCCCAGGCTGGCCACACACTCCAGGCCGGCCACACACTCCAGTCCGGCCACACACTCCAGTCCGGCCACACACTCCAGTCCGGCCACACACTCCAGTCCGGCCACACACTCCAGGCTGGCCACACACTCCAGTCCGGCCACACACTCCAGTCCGGCCACACACTCGAAGCCGCCCACACGCTCCAGGCCGCCCACGCACTCCAGGCCGCCCACACATTCCAGGCCGCCCACACACTTCAAGCGCCCACGCACTCCAGACCGGCCACACACTCCAGTCCGGCCACACACTCCAGTCCGGCCACACACTCGAAGCCGCCCACACACTCCAGGCCGCCCACGCACTCCAGGCCGCCCACACACTCCAGGCCTCCCACACACTCCAGGCCGCCCACACACTTCAAGCGCCCACACACTCCAGGCCGCCCACGCACTCCAGGCCGCCCACACACTCCAGGCCGTTCACGCACTTCAGGCCGCCCACACACTCCAGGCCGCCCACGCACTCCAGGCCGCCCACACACTCCAGGCCGCCCACGCACTCCAGGCCGTTCACGCCCTTCAGGCCGCCCACACACTCCAGGCCGCCCACACACTTCAAGCGCCCACACTCTCCAGGCCGTCCACGCACTCCAGGCCGCCCACACACTCCAGGCCGCCCACTCACTTCAGGCTGCCCACACACTCCAGGCCGCCCACACACTCCAGGCCGCCCACACACTCCAGGCCGCCCACTCACTTCAGGCTGCCCACACACTCCAGGCCGCCCACACACTCCAGGCCGCCCACACACACTCTGGTTGTCAGTCTTCTAGCTTCAAGATTTTTAGCCTTTCAAATGGGACATTTTGATGTTGGTTAAAGGGCACTTGATCCAGGGAATTGGAGCTACTCTTCCCTCTCTCGGATCATGCCCTCCATTCTTTAATCAATGTATAACCCCTGTGGGCTTAGCGCTCCCATGCGTGTGTATTAATATCCGGACTGTAGTGTCTCCGGATTCTGCTGAATATTTACCTCGATTATATAACACGAACAGCTAGCAGCAACAGCCTGGCTGACCAGACCTTTGTGAGGAACACATTGCCAGGTCGTAGTTGTCTGATGTTTCAGTGCCATTTACCAGGCCGTGTGATGCCTTTTAGGGGATAGCTTGTTCGTGTCAGATTCAGGTGGCCAGTGTGTAATCTCACTCATCATAGGGTTTAAATCCCACCCGTTTCCTGGTTTGTTTGCAGTCGTGTTAATTTGATTTTGCTAGTCCTTTTATCTCGAGTATTTTAAGAAAGCACAGACTAGTGTAGACATGTTTGGTGGAGGCTGCTTAACAGACTACCATGAAGAACATATTACTTGTGGAGTAAGTTACTGGCTGAGGGATGTTTTAGTGTCGTGTGATACTGGTGATGTGTCAGGTAGTGTGTGGTGTGATACATACTGGTGATGTGTCAGGTAGTGTGTGGTGTGATGCATACTGGTGATGTGTCAGGTAGTGTGTGGTGTGATACATACTGGTGATGTGTCAGGTAGTGTGTGGTGTGATACATACTGGTGATGTGTCAGGTAGTGTGTGGTGTGATACATACTGGTGATGTGTCAGGTAGTGTGTGGTGTGATACATACTGATGTGTCAGGTAGTGTGTGGTGTGATACATACTGGTGATGTGTCAGGTAGTGTGTGGTGTGATACATACTGGTGATGTGTCAGGTAGTGTGTGGTGTGATACATACTGATGTGTCAGGTAGTGTGTGGTGTGATGCATACTGGTGATGTGTCAGGTAGTGTGTGGTGTGATACATACTGGTGATGTGTCAGGTAGTGTGTGGTGTGATACATACTGGTGATGTGTCAGGTAGTGTGTGGTGTGATACATACTGGTGATGTGTCAGGTAGTGTGTGATGTGATACATATTGGTGATGTGTCAGGTAGTGTGTGGTGTGATACATACTGGTGATGTGTCAGGTAGTGTGTGGTGTGATACATACTGGTGATGTGTCAGGTAGTGTGTGGTGTGATACATACTGGTGATGTGTCAGGTAGTGTGTGGTGTGATGCATACTGGTGATGTGTCAGGTAGTGTGTGGTGTGATACATACTGGTGATGTGTCAGGTAGTGTGTGGTGTGATACATACTGGTGATGTGTCAGGTAGTGTGTGGTGTGATACATACTGGTGATGTGTCAGGTAGTGTGTGGTGTGATACATACTGGTGATGTGTCAGGTAGTGTGTGGTGTGATGCATACTGGTGATGTGTCAGGTAGTGTGTGGTGTGATACATACTGGTGATGTGTCAGGTAGTGTGTGGTGTGATACATACTGGTGATGTGTCAGGTAGTGTGTGGTGTGATACATACTGGTGATGTGTCAGGTAGTGTGTGGTGTGATACATACTGGTGATGTGTCAGGTAGTGTGTGGTGTGATGCATACTGGTGATGTGTCAGGTAGTGTGTGGTGTGATACATACTGGTGATGTGTCAGGTAGTGTGTGGTGTGATACATATTGGTGATGTGTCAGGTAGTGCGTGGTGTGATACATACTGGTGATGTGTCAGGTAGTGTGTGGTGTGATACATACTGGTGATGTGTCAGGTAGTGTGTGGTGTGATACATACTGGTGATGTGTCAGGTAGTGTGTGGTGTGATGCATACTGGTGATGTGTCAGGTAGTGTGTGGTGTGATACATACTGGTGATGTGTCAGGTAGTGTGTGGTGTGATGCATACTGGTGATGTGTCAGGTAGTGTGTGGTGTGATGCATACTGGTGATGTGTCAGGTAGTGTGTGGTGTGATACATACTGGTGATGTGTCAGGTAGTGTGTGGTGTGATTCATACTGGTGATGTGTCAGGTAGTGTGTGGTGTGATACATACTGGTGATGTGTCAGGTAGTGTGTGGTGTGATGCATACTGGTGATGTGTCAGGTAGTGTGTGGTGTGATACATACTGGTGATGTGTCTGGTAGTGTGTGGTGTGATACATACTGGTGATGTGTCAGGTAGTGTGTGGTGTGATACATACTGGTGATGTGTCAGGTAGTGTGTGGTGTGATGCATACTGGTGATGTGTCAGGTAGTGTGTGGTGTGATACATACTGGTGATGTGTCAGGTAGTGTGTGGTGTGATACATACTGGTGATGTGTCAGGTAGTGTGTGGTGTGATGCATACTGGTGATGTGTCAGGTAGTGTGTGGTGTGATACATACTGGTGATGTGTCAGGTAGTGTGTGGTGTGATACATACTGGTGATGTGTCAGGTAGTGTGTGGTGTGATTCATACTGGTGATGTGTCAGGTAGTGTGTGGTGTGATGCATACTGGTGATGTGTCAGGTAGTGTGTGGTGTGATACATACTGGTGATGTGTCAGTGTGTGGTGTGATACATACTGGTGATGTGTCAGTGTGTGGTGTGATACATACTGGTGATGTGTCAGTGTGTGGTGTGATACATACTGGTGATGTGTCAGTGTGTGGTGTGATACATACTGGTGATGTGTCAGTGTGTGGTGTGATACATACTGGTGATGTGTCAGTGTGTGGTGTGATACATACTGGTGATGTGTCAGTGTGTGGTGTGATACATACTGGTGATGTGTCAGTGTGTGGTGTGATACATACTGGTGATGTGTCAGGTAGTGTGTGGTGTGATACATACTGGTGATGTGTCAGTGTGTGGTGTGATACATACTGGTGATGTGTCAGGTAGTGTGTGGTGTGATACATACTGGTGATGTGTCAGTGTGTGGTGTGATACATACTGGTGATGTGTCAGTGTGTGGTGTGATACATACTGGTGATGTGTCAGTGTGTGGTGTGATACATACTGGTGATGTGTCAGGTAGTGTGTGGTGTGATACATACTGGTGATGTGTCAGTGTGTGGTGTGATACATACTGGTGATGTGTCAGGTAGTGTGTGGTGTGATACATACTGGTGATGTGTCAGTGTGTGGTGTGATACATACTGGTGATGTGTCAGGTAGTGTGTGGTGTGATACATACTGGTGATGTGTCAGTGTGTGGTGTGATACATACTGGTGATGTGTCAGGTAGTGTGTGGTGTGATACATACTGGTGATGTGTCAGTGTGTGGTGTGATACATACTGGTGATGTGTCAGTGTGTGGTGTGATACATACTGGTGATGTGTCAGTGTGTGGTGTGATGCATACTGGTGATGTGTCAGTGTGTGGTGTGATACATACTGGTGATGTGTCAGTGTGTGGTGTGATGCATACTGGTGATGTGTCAGTGTGTGGTGTGATACATACTGGTGATGTGTCAGTGTGTGGTGTGATACATACTGGTGATGTGTCAGTGTGTGGTGTGATACATACTGGTGATGTGTCAGTGTGTGGTGTGATACATACTGGTGATGTGTCAGTGTGTGGTGTGATACATACTGGTGATGTGTCAGTGTGTGGTGTGATACATACTGGTGATGTGTCAGTGTGTGGTGTGATACATACTGGTGATGTGTCAGTGTGTGGTGTGATACATACTGGTGATGTGTCAGTGTGTGGTGTGATACATACTGGTGATGTGTCAGTGTGTGGTGTGATACATACTGGTGATGTGTCAGTGTGTGGTGTGATACATACTGGTGATGTGTCAGTGTGTGGTGTGATACATACTGGTGATGTGTCAGTGTGTGGTGTGATACATACTGGTGATGTGTCAGTGTGTGGTGTGATACATACTGGTGATGTGTCAGTGTGTGGTGTGATACATACTGGTGATGTGTCAGTGTGTGGTGTGATACAT
>NC_091319.1:5104359-5116859 GCF_038502225.1 Cherax quadricarinatus
TCTTATACCAAGCCTGTTATTTTACCAAGACTGTTATTGTACCAGACTTATTATACCAAGACTTTTATTGTACCAAAACTGTTATTATACGAAGACTGTTATTGTACCAAGACTGTTATTGTATAAAGACTGTTATTATAACAAGACTGTATGTTACTGTAACAAGACTGTATTACTGGTACAAGACTGTATTATTGTAAGAGGACTGAGTGCTATGTTCGCAGACTGGTGTCCTCTCACAAACACCAGTCAGCAGTTAGGTTAATCCCTAATGTCAGTTATTGAACTTATTGCGATGGTAAGCTTTTGTCCAGCAAGTTCAGAAGTCTGAAAAAAAGCTTGATTTGTAAGCTTAAATCTGTTTTTTAGTCTGAATTTATTTGTAAGCCTGGATCTGTTGGTAAGTCTGAATGTATTGGTAAATCTGAATATATTGGTAAGTCTGAATATATTTGTAAGTCTGAATGTATTGGTAAGTCTGAATATATTGGTAAGTCTGAATATATTTGTAAGTCTGAATGTATTGGTAAGTCTGAATATATTTGTAAGTCTGAATGTATTGGTAAGTCTGAATATATTTGTAAGTCTGAATGTATTGGTAAGTCTGAATATATTTGTAAGTCTGAATGTATTGGTAAGTCTGAATATATTTGTAAGTCTGAATGTATTGGTAAGTCTGAATATATTTGTAAGTCTGGGCTTGTATCGTTTGTAAGTTTGTGTTTTTGCGTCATCAACACATGGTTTAATGTCCAGAATCATGACTCAGTCGGACTCATTGGTATTCGTACGTCAGTACGTATGAATACCAATGAGTCATTGATACTCGAGTTATACGTCAGTCTTTTGTTCTCATTCATTCGTCACTTATTCTCAGTTGTACGTCACTCATTCTAAATCATACACCAGTTAGTTATTCGCCAGTCTTTTGTACTCCGTCACAAGAGAATCATTCTTACTCATTCATACGTGAGTCACTTGTTCTTCTACGTTAGTCTGTTATTCTGAGAATTATTTACTGTAGTTTGGAGGTCCTTGTTATTATGATATACTTACTTGTATAATATTTCAGTTTTTATTGTTATGTTTATTACTGTTATTATTTGTTGAAGTTTTGTCAAGTTTATCAGAGTCTTCGCTACACAGGAAGACTTTACTTATTATGAAGACTGTAAAGCATGTCTGGTGTAGTGTTGGGAGACCAGCTCTAACTTTGCTGCTGCTGAACGAGGAGAGGAGGACAAGTTGTGTGTAAAGTTGTGTTATCCGAGACTTGGAAGAGCGATGATGTCGTCCAAGTTGTTATCTGGTGACATCCGCCCTCGGGGCCCCTCTCCCGTCTTGCTTTGTGTTGCCTCTTCCCATTGTTGCAACACCCGTGTGTTTCTTGTATCACTCTCGTATATCATGTCTTTTGGAAAGGAAATTAGTTTTCCATCTTGTAATCCCTGTGTTATGTGTGTGTTGCCAGTGAGAAAGATGTGTTTTATTTGTGTAGTTTGGAAGACTGTGTTTTGATGAAGACAATGTGAGAGTCGTGGTGGGCGTGCGAGGCTCTTGGGTAGAACCTCAGGCGCCACACCATGGTAAAAGTGGGGATAAAGTGAAGTAGGTGTTGCAAAACTGTGTTCAAGGGGGTGTTTTGAAGAGGAAACACCCACGTGCCTGGATGTAACACTTTATTGGTCGACCATCTGGGTGCTGATGATGGTCTTGTGCACCACCTGGGTGCTGGTGATGGTCTTATGGACCACCTGGGTGCTGGTGATGGTCTTGTGCACCACCTGGGTGCTGGTGATGGTCTTGTGGACCACCTGGGTGCTGGTGATGGTCTTGTGAACCACCTGGGTGCTGGTGATGGTCTTGTGGACCACCTGGGTGCTGGTGATGGTCTTGTGGACCACCTGGGTGCTGGTGATGGTCTTGTGCACCACCTGGGTGCTGGTGATGGTCTTGTGGACCACCTGGGTGCTGGTGATGGTCTTGTGGACCACCTGGGTGCTGGTGATGGTCTTGTGGACCACCTGCGTGCTGGTGATGGTCTTGGGATGTTATTAGGTGTGGTCTCGTCTATCTGTATGCATGTGCTAAGCTCTAGCTGCTGGGCCCTTCGTGTTAGCTATTACCCGACCTGTGTGACACAGTCCCAAATCAGTGGGATGTCACTCTAGTAGGATGGTTTTAAAAGTGATTAGACCAGTGGGGTTATTCACCAGTAGGATGGTTTTTAACACTGGGTAGACCAGTGTTGCTATCCTCCAATAGGGTGGTTTTTAACACTGGGTAGACCATTGTTGCTATCCTCCAGTAGGATGGTTTTTAACACTGGGTAGACCAGTGTTGCTATCCTCCAGTAGGATGGTTTTTAACACTGGGTAGACCAGTGTTGCTATCCTCCAGTAGGATGGTTTTTAAAACTGGGTAGACCATTGTTGCTATCCTCCAGTAGGATGGTTTTTAAAACTGGGTAGACCAGTGTTGCTATCCTCCAGTAGGATGGTTTTTAACACTGGGTAGACCAGTGTTGCTATCCTCCAGTAGGATGGTTTTTAACACTGGGTAGACCAGTGTTGCTATCCTCCAGTAGGATGGTTTTTAACACTGGGTAGACCAGTGTTGCTATCCTCCAGTAGGATGGTTTTTAACACTGGGTAGACCATTGTTGCTATCCTCCAGTAGGATGGTTTTTAAAACTGGGTAGACCATTGTTGCTATCCTCCAGTAGGATGGTTTTTAAAACTGGGTAGACCAGTGTTGCTATCCTCCAGTAGGATGGTTTTTAACACTGGGTAGACCAGTGTTGCTATCCTCCAGTAGGATGGTTTTTAACACTGGGTAGACCAGTGTTGCTATCCTCCAGTAGGATGGTTTTTAACACTTGGTAGACCAGTGTTGCTGTCCTCCACCTGGAGGTTACCTGGAGGTTATTCCGGGGATCAACGCCCTCGCGGCCCGGTCCATGACCAGGCCTCCCGATGGATCAGGACCTGATCAACTAGGCTGTTACTGCTGGCCGCTCGCAGTCCAACGTACGAGCCACGGCCCGGCTGATCCGGCACTGACTTTAGGTATCTGTCCTGCTCTCTCTTGAAGGCAGCCAGGGGTCTATTGGCAATTCCCCTAATGCTTGATGGGAGGCTGTTGAACAGTCTTGGGCCCCGTACACTTATGGTGTTTTCCCTTAGTGTACCAATGGCGCCCCTTCTTTTTATTGGGGGCATTTTGCATCGCCTGCCCAGTCTTTTACTTTCGTAGTGAGTGATTTCTGTGTGCAGATTTGGGACCATTCCTTCCAAGATTTTCCAAGTGTAGATTATGATATATCTCTCCCTCCTGCGTTCCAACGAGTACAAGTCAAGTGCTTCCAAGCGTTCCCAGTAGTTAAGGTGTTTGACAGAACTTATACGTGCAGTAAAGGATCTCTGTACACTCTCTAGATCTGCGATTTCACCTGCTTTGTATGGAGATGTTAATGTACAGCAGTATTCCAGCCTAGAGAGAACAAGTGATTTGAAAAGGATCATCATTGGCTTGGCATCTCTCGTTTTGAACGTTCTCATTATCCATCCTATCATTTTCTTTGCACTTGCGATCGTGGCACTGTTGTGATCCTTGAAAGTGAGATCCTCAGACATTACTACTCCCAGGTCCCTTACATTATTTTTCCGCTGTATTGTATGGCCAGAGTCTGTAGTATACTCTGTTCTAATTATTATCTCCTCCAGTTTTCCATAACGGAGTAGTTGGAATTTGTCCTCATTGAACATCATATTGTTTACCGTTGCCCACTGGAAAACTTTGTTTATATCTTCTTGGAGGTTAACCGCGTCCTCAGCAGATGACAGCCTCATGCAGATCCTAGTATCATCCGCAAAGGATGATACGGTGCTGTGATGTATATCTCTGTCTATGTCTGATATGAGGGTAGGGAATAAGATGGGGGCGAGTACTGTGCCTTGTGGAACAGAGCTCTTCACTATGGCAGCCTCCGATTTAACTCTGTTGACCACTACTCTTTGTGTTCGACTTGTTAGGAAGTTGAAGATCCATCTCCCCACTTTCCCAGTTATTCCTTTAGCACGCATTTTATGGGCTATTAAACAATGATCGCATTTGTCAAATGCTTTTGCAAAGTCTGTGTATATTACATCTGCATTCTGATTTTCTTCCAGTGCATCCAAGGCCATATCATAGTGATCCAGTAGTTGTGAGAGGCAGGAGCGACCTGCCCTGAACCCATGTTGCCCTGGATTGTGCAGATTTTGGGAATCCAGGTGATTTGCAATCCTGCTTCTTAGCACTCTTTCAAAGATTTTTATGATGTGGGACGTCAGAGCTATTGGTCTATAGTTCTTAGCTAATGCTTTGCTGCCACCTTTATGGAGTGGGGCTATATCCGTTGTTTTAAGTGACTGTGGAATTTCACCCATGTCCAAGCTGCTCCTCCATAGTGTACTTATGGCACGCGAGAGGAGTTTCTTGCAGTTTTTAATGAAAACAGTTCCACGAGTCTGGGCCCGGGGCTGAGTTCATGGGCATGTTGTCAATGGCTTTTTCGAAATCTATCGGAGTTAGGGTAATGTCGGAAATCTGGCATACATTTATGGAGTTTTGAGGCTCATTCATGAAGAAATCATTTGGGTCGTCGATCCTCAGACCGATTAGTGGTTCACTAAACACAGAGTCGTACTGGGATTTCAATATTTCACTCATTTCCTTGTTGTCATCTGTGTAAGTCCCATCCTGTCTGAGTAAGGGCCCGATACTATATGTGGTATTTGCCTTGTTTTTGGCATATGAAAAGAAATATTTTGAATTTCTTTCAATTTCACTGCTTTAAGCTCCTCCTGTCTCTCCTGGTTCCTGTAAGAGCCATTTAACTTGAGTTCGATAGTTTCCACTTCCCTGGTCAGCGCCTCCTTTCGTGTATCAGATATTCTAACACTCCTGAGGAGCTCAATGACTCTTCGTCGTCTTCTGTAGAGGGAGCGTCTTTCTCCAGTTTACTCCTGCTCTTCTTTCTTAGGGGAATATGCCTAGAACATGCTTCGGCTGCCAGGAAGTTGATCCTTTCAAGGCACTGGTTTGGATCCATGTCATTTAAGACATCTTCCCAACATGTTTCATTTAGGACATGGTTTACCTGGTCCCAGTTGATGTTCTTGTTGTTGAAGTTGTATTTTGTGAAGACACCTTCACAGGTACATGCATTCTGCTGATCAGGACCCCTATGCATGTACGTCTGGACTTCGATTAGGTTGTGATCGGAATTTGTTGTTTTTGATATTCTTATGTCTCTTATCAGGTCCTCATTATTTGTGAAGATAAGGTCAAGTGTGTTTTCTAGTCTTGTTGGCTCCACTATCTGCTGGCTTAAGGTGTGTTTTTCGCAGAGACTTAGTAGCTCATGTGTGTGTGACCTTTCATCTGCACTACCTCCGGGGATTGTTTCAGCTATAACATTATTTGCTACATTCTTCCATTTTGTATGCCTTAGGTTGAAATCACCAAGCAGTAAGATGTTTGGGGATGGAGCTGGAAGGTTTTCCAAACAGTAATCAATTTTCAGTAGCTGTTCCTTGAACTGTTGTGAGGTTGCATCAGGATGGTTTTTAACACTGGGTAGACCAGTGTTGCCACCCTCCAGTAGGATAGGTTTTAACACTGGGTAGACCAGTGTTGCTATCCTCCAGTAGGATGGTTTTTAACAGTGGGTAGACCAGTGTTGCTATCCTCCAGTAGGATAGTTTTTAACACTGGGTAGACCAGTGCTGCTATCCTCCAATAGGATAGTTTTTAACACTGGGTAGACCAGTGCTGCTATCCTCAATTAGGATGGTTTTTAACACTGGGTAGAAGGATGGTCAGTTATATCTTCACTGTCAGTCTGTCAATCATATCGTTTGTTCGTGTCTGGTTAAGTCTACGGAGTTCGTCAGTGCAACTTCATTACCTTTACCTGGGAAAACGTTTTGCCCTGTGTAGAGCTGTATCGTGATTTCATAAAGCTCTACACTGAGCGAAACATCGCTTCAGTTTAAGCTAGTTATGTAACATGCATTTTTCCCCCTTGATTAATGTGGGTAATACAAATGTTGAATCGTGGTGTGTGTGTGTGTGTGTGTGTGTGTGTGTGTGTGTGTGTGTGTGTGTGTGTGTGTGTGTGTGTGTGTGTATTCATCTATTTATGGTTGTAGGTTCGAGTCAAAGCTCCTGTGTGTTTGTGTGTTTACGTGGTTATATATATATATTGAAAAGTTTTTACATCGTGTCCTCGAGTCTGGGTTTACAGACAGGATCACATTTCGACCAGGCAGCTGTACGATCTATCAGACAGTCGCAATCTTCTGGATCCAATATTTTGTGGGCGCTAAAGTAGTACTGGGTCGCCTTTGATTCTTAACTGGTGTTTGGCCAGCTGATAGGAGTCAAGTGCGGCTTTCTAAAAGTCTCGGTAACAGAGTGAGACGACGGAATGAGGTGAAATACGATCTGGATGATCCAGAAAGAGAGAGTGTCTGTTGAAAGTAGATGCAGATGTGGTCGGTGGTGACCTAAGAGTGAGTAGAAGTCCGTATGAGTTTGTATCATTTCCTGCCCTGGTTCATACAATTGTGAGTCATATTGCTTAGAGTGTTAATGTGAAGTTTAAGTTAAAATCGTGTTCCCTTCCTCTTTCATTTACTCTACACATTTTAATCATTTTTACCCATTTTCATTTTATCCCTCTGTACTCCTGTTTTACATGTGTTAAGTATTTATATTATTCTTGTTTGTTATCCCTCGCATATATACCAAAGCAGTACCTAATTAGAATACAAGTGAGTTGGATCCATGTGTATGGTAACTAGGTGTCCCTGCTGGATAATTAGGAGAAGGTAATACTGGTTCATGTTCTTATATTAAGGAGACAGCTATATACGTATAAGGAAATAAAAGAAGGGTGGACGATTACGTCGAACCGCGGTCCGTAAATTGACAGTTCGACTCCATCTTTCTGTTTTTCATTGACTGTTTATTACAACTTAATTTGATTTTATAACGAAATAAGATAAAGGTATAATAGTTGTGTCTGATGCACTCATGAGAGGGATACCGGGTATATAACCTAGCCGCCAATCAACATCAAGAATGCAAGATGCAGATAGCTTGCCAGCCGGACGACTGAGTGTTCTCCTGTTTTTTGTGTTGCTGTTTCCCTCTGCTTCCAAGGCTTAGCTGTTGGGTCTAGTCCTGACTCTTCTCTCTTCGACTCAAGACATTCCTCTCACCGTCTATTCTTCGCACTGTCCCCACTTGCCCCTCGCCCCTCGTTGGTCCTTACCTGTGAGTCCTCTGAACTGATCTGATGGGTTACAGGTGGAGACTTCTAAGTGGTTATATTATAAATTATATGTTAATATATAAACAAAGTTTTCCAGTGGGCAACGGTAAACAATATGATGTTCAATGAGGACAAATTCCAACTACTCCGTTATGGAAAACTGGAGATAATAACTATTAACATCTCTATTCAAAGCAGGTGAAATCGCAGATCTAGAGAGTGTACAGAGATCCTTTACTGCACGTATAAGTTCTGTCAAGCACCTTAACTACTGGGAACGCTTGGAAGCACTTGACTTGTACTCGTTGGAACGCAGGAGGAAGAGATATATCATAATCTACACTTGGAAAATCTTGGAAGGAATGGTCCCAAGACTGTTTAACAGCCTCCCATCAAGCATTAGGGGAATTGCCAATAAACCCCTGGCTGCCTTCAAGAGAGAGCTGGACAGATACCGAAAGTCAGTGCCGGATCAGCCGGGCTGTGGCTCGTACGTTGGACTGCGTGCGGCCAGCAGTAACAGCCTAGTTGATCAGGCCCTGATCCATCGGGAGGCCTGGTCATGGACCGGGCCGCGGGGGCGTTGATCCCCGGAATAACCTCCGGGTAACCAGGTAATGGTCACCCCTGTTACCAAGGTATGTAGGTACTCACAGTCTGCACGGAGCTGGGTATTACTACCACGACGGTAGGCAAAGTAGTGAAGGAAGAGCTGATGCCCTGCCCTCTGCTTCCTCCCACTACCCACCTGAAGCCAGGAAGAGACATGGAGTGAGATGCAGGGAGACATGGAGTGAGACATGCAGGGAGACATGGAGTGAGACATGCAGGGAGACATGGAGTGAGACGTGCAGGGAGACATGGAGTGAGACACGCAGGGAGACATGGAGTGAGACATGCAGGGAGACATGGAGTGAGACATGCAGGGAGACATGGAGTGAGACATGCAGGGAGACATGGAGTGAGACGTGCAGGGAGACATGGAGTGAGACACGCAGGGAGACATGGAGTGAGACATGCAGGGAGACATGGAGTGAGACATGCAGGGAGACATGGAGTGAGACATGCAGAGAGACATGCAGAGAGACATGCAGAGAGACATGCAGAGAGACATGCAGAGAGACATGCAGAGAGACATGCAGAGAGACATGCAGAGAGACATGCAGAGAGACATGCAGAGAGACATGCAGAGAGACATGGAGTGAGACACGCAGGGAGACATGGAGTGAGACACGCAGGGAGACATGGAGTGAGACACGCAGGGATACATGGAGTGAGACACGCAGGGAGACATGGACTGAGACATGCAAGGAGACATGGAGTGAGACACGCAGGGAGACATGGAGTGAGACACGCAGGGAGACATGGAGTGAGACAGGCAGGGAGACATGGAGTGAGACAGGCAGGGAGACATGGAGTGAGACAGGCAGGGAGACATGGAGTGAGACAGGCAGGGAGACACTGCCACCAGGGTGACATATTTATGACAGGTTTCACCACTTTTGTCCCCCTCCCGTACGTCTGCAGCCAGACCTTGAAGTCAGCGTTCCTCAGTGAGCTTGTGACCAGCCAGGTTGTTGCTGCCTGCACAACCAGCACAGTAAACATGGTTGTCAGGCACCCTTTGTATCACCTGGTGTAGAGTACCATTGTTCGCCACACAGCGACCCTAAGCCCGGATAATCACTCCTATTGCCAGTTGTTCGCTTCTCAAACCTCACTTTCTCTCCAGTTGCCTGCATGTAGGGGCAGACTTTAAAAATTAAATAGGGTGAAATGGGTAGTGGTGAGAGGGTTCACCTACAGCCTCTTCTTAAATATATATATATATATATATATATATATATATATATATATATATATATATATATATATATATATATATATATATATATATATATATATATATATATATATATATAATTCTGACGAAGCGAGTCATTGCATAGCGTTTTTCTCGTCATAGGTTTAGGTATTATTGACAATAAATACGTGTGTTTTTGTACGCAATATAATTAATATTATGAGTGAACCAACTTCACAAGAGTTTCAAGAAACATCTTGAACAAGCACCTTCTTCTTTTCAATTCTTCCGTCCTGATTTTTCTCTGAGTATATATTTATTTCCTATAGTTCCTCTTTTCATTTGTTCACAGCAGAACAATTTCGGGTAATTGTTCATCCTGCGGCCAGGATGAACGAGGGGTGATTTAGACCCTCACCCTCGCCTGTCCTGGGATTACTACGTCGTAACATTTTAATTGCCCACCGATTGCCTCATTCCAGCCGCCCTGGGATGATAGTTGTTCCTTGTTTGAAACTGTTGTCGCTTTTAGGGAGAAGCGCCAAACCCGTATGGGTTCTACAGCGCCTGGGGAGGGGCATGGAAGATGATCAGGTTCGATCTGAGGAAAGGAGAAACGGGTTTAAGTGTCTTGTTTGGGGAAGAATGTGAATTTCTTCAGTTTTGAACAGAGTGAATGTTGATATTTGTAGACGTACCTGTAGATGGTCCAGAGGTTAGACTACCCAGGTGTAGACATACCAGTAGATGGTCCAGAGGTTAGACTACCCAAGTGTAGACGTTCGAGTAGGAGGTCCAGAGGTTAGACTACCCAGGTGTAGACGTTCGAGCAGGAGGTCCAGAGGTTAGACTACCCAAGTGTAGACGTTCGAGTAGGAGGTCCAGAGGTTAGACTACCCAGGTGTAGACGTTCGAGTAGGAGGTCCAGAGGTTAGACTACCCAAGTGTAGACGTTCGAGTAGGAGGTCCAGAGGTTAGACTACCCAGGTGTAGACGTTCGAGCAGGAGGTCCAGAGGTTAGACTACCCAGGTGTAGACGTTCGAGCAGGAGGTCCAGAGGTTAGACTACCCAGGTGTAGACGTTCGAGTAGGAGGTCCAGAGGTTAGACTACCCAGGTGTAGACGTTCGAGCAGGAGGTCCAGAGGTTAGACTACCCAGGTGTAGATGTTCGAGCAGGAGGTCCAGAGGTTAGACTACCCAGGTGTAGACGTTCGAGCAGGAGGTCCAGAGGTTAGACTACCCAGGTGTAGACGTTCGAGTAGGAGGTCCAGAGGTTAGACTACCCAGGTGTAGACGTTCGAGTAGGAGGTCCAGAGGTTAGACTACCCAGGTGTAGACGTTCGAGTAGGAGGTCCAGAGGTTAGACTACCCAGGTGTAGACGTTCGAGCAGGAGGTCCAGAGGTTAGACTACCCAGGTGTAGACGTTCGAGTAGGAGGTCCAGAGGTTAGACTACCCAGGTGTAGACGTTCGAGTAGGAGGTCCAGAGGTTAGACTACCCAGGTGTAGACGTTCGAGTAGGAGGTCCAGAGGTTAGACTACCCAGGTGTAGACGTTCGAGTAGGAGGTCCAGAGGTTAGACTACCCAGGTGTAGACGTTCGAGTAGGAGGTCCAGAGGTTAGACTACCCAGGTGTAGACGTTCGAGTAGGAGGTCCAGAGGTTAGACTACCCAGGTGTAGACGTTCCAGTACGTGGTCCAGAGGTTAGATTACCCAGGCGTAGACGTTTCAGTAGGTGGTCCAGAGGTTAGCTTACCTAGAAGACCTTCCAGAAGATGGTCTAGACTTTACATTACCCAGGTGAAGATGTGGTTAAGGGGAGGTTTCTGTTGTAGTGGTCAGGCAACTGTGTACTGAGCTCAGGTATTGCTCTTCAGTACACTGTAGACTCCAGCTAAGCACCTGGGATCAATACCCACCACCACACAGAAGAATATTTAACTTAATAAATAGAAGCTAGAGAGTAGTAGTGAGCCACTCGATGGCGAAACGTCTAGAAGTAAAGATTACCAGATGTTACACGTCTTTGATTAACCATAAGGCGGATTGACAAGTAAGACATAAGTAACAGTTAGGCATCTTTAATCTGAGAGGGACGTGACCTCTCAGTGATTACATTCTTCTACTACTCTACACCTCTCCTTCCGACAGTAAATAGGTCTCCACACTGTTGCTTGATCTTCACATTTTTTCAAACTATGGAACAGAACTCTTCTTCAGGCAGAGGGACTGACAACCTCAAATCTACGTCTTCAAGGGTGATGGACTGATTACACCGTCTTCACATGTCTACTGCTCCTGCTTACTTTCTGTACTCGACTGAAGAAGTCTACTGTGTAGACGAAACGTTTCAGATTAAAGATGCCTTACTGTTATCTATGTGTCTTACTTACCAACCTGTCGGAATTGTGTGCCATTTTGATATTCATAAGGCGGATTACCAACAGAGCTGTTACTGTCAAGAGGGAACTTGTTAAGTTCTTCATTTCATTTCCTGATCAGCCGGACGGTGGTTCGTACACCAGAGAGCCGGCTGCCAGCAGTAATAACCTGGTTAATCAGGCCTTGATTAACTAGGAGACGTGGTCTGGGAGTGGGCCATGGGGACGTTGACCTCCGGAAACATCCTTCAGATACCAGGGATCGATGCTCAACACACACACACACACACACACACACACACACACACACACACACACACACACACACACACACACACACACACACACACACACACACACAGGAGAGGACCTAGTAGCGATTAGTGAAGAGGCAAGGCCAGGAGCTATGTATCGACCCCCTGCAACAACAAACAGGTGAGTACACACACTCAACACGCACAGTACAAAACAGCAAGAACAACCTACATCTTATAATGTAGAGAGTGACAGATTAATGGTATCTCTGTCTCTGTCACTATACTACCTGACAGGTTATTAATGTCTCTCTGTCTCTCTTCCTCAGGTAAGAACACAAGTAGTGATTGCTGACTATCTCTCCAGGCGCTCCTCAGGTAATTGCTATTATCGTACATTTCAGTCTTTTGTTTTCTGTGATATGTTTATGTAATGTGAAGATATCAACCAAGCACTCATGAAGGCCTAAAGTAGATTGCAGGAGGGCCCCACTTTATGGCGCTTCGCTTTACGGCGTTTCGCTAGTGAAGCAGTTTTCAATTATACCCATTTTTCATATATTCAGACCTCCTACAATAAATATATTCACCACTCACTATGAGCTGAAGACGAAGATATTTGAAGGTAAGTAATGTGTGTACTGTATATGTATTTTTCACGCCTAACTCTATTGCTTACTTAATATATGTTATTGTAAACATATTATCAGGCTTTTATATGTATTTAAAAGTGAAA
>NC_091319.1:5121859-5149359 GCF_038502225.1 Cherax quadricarinatus
GCACTGCTCATAAAACACCAATGGGGATTTGAGGAAATGGAAGGCATGGACATGATTGGAGAAAGAGACTACATTGTAGGTACAATTCAGTCCGGAGAACATAAAGTAGTCATTGGAGTGATGTATAACCCACCACAGAACTGCAGGAGGCCAAGAGAGGAGTACGAAGAAAACAACAGGGTGATGGTGGACACACTGGCTGAGGTGGCAAGAAGAGCTCACTCGAGCAGAGCAAAGTTACTGGTAATGGGCGATTTCAACCACAGGGAGATCGACTGGGAAAACCTGGAGCCACATGGGGGGTCCCGAAACATGGAGAGCAAAGATGATGGATGTGGTACTTGAAAACCTCATGCATCAACATGTCAGGGACACAACCAGAGAGAGAGGGGAGGATGAGCCAGCAAGACTGGATCTTGTGTTCACCCTGAGCAGTTCAGACATCGAGGACATCACTTACGAGAGGCCCCTTGGAGCTAGCGATCATGTGGTTCTGAGTTTTGACTATATAGTAGAGTTACAAGTGGAGAAGGTAACAGGAACTGAAGGGGGACAGGCCAAACTATAAAAGGGGGGGACTACACAGGTATGAGAAACTTCCTGCAGGAGGTTCAGTGGGACAGAGAAATGGTAGGAAAATCAGTAAACGAGATGATGGAATATGTGGCAACAAAGTGCAAGGAGGCAGAGGAAAGTTTTGTTCCCAAGGGAAACAGAAATAATAGGAAGACCAAGACGAGTCCTTGGTTTACCCGAAGGTGTAGGGAGGCAAAAGCTAAGTGCAACAGAGAATGGAAAAGGTACAGGAGGCATAGGACCCAGGAAAACAAGGAGATTAGTAGAAGAGCCAGAAACGAGTATGCGCAGATAAGGAGGGAGGCCCAGAGACAGTATGAAAACGACATAGCATCGAAAGTCAAATCTGACCCGAAACTGCTGTATAGCCACATTAGGAAGAAGACAACAGTCAAGGACCAGGTGATAAGGCTGAGGAAAGAAGGTGGGGAACTCACAAGAAACGATCAAGAGGTATGTGAGGAGCTCAACACGAGATTTAAGGAAGTATTTACAGTAGAGACAGGAAGGACTCTGGGGGGACAGACCAGATGGGGACACCAACAAGGAATACACCAACAAGTGTTGGACGACATACATACAGATGAGGAGGAGGTGAAGAAACTGCTAAGGGACATCGATACCTCAAAGGCAATGGGACCGGACAACATCTCTCCATGGGTCCTTAGAGAGGGAGCAGATATGTTGTGCGTACCACTTACCACAATCTTCAACACATCCCTGGAAACTGGGCAACTACCTGAGGTATGGAAGACAGCAAATGTAGTTCCCATTTTCAAAAAAGGAGACAGAAAAGAGGCACTAAACTATAGACCTGTGTCATTGACGTGTATAGTATGCAAAATTATGGAGAAGATTATCAGGAGGAGAGTGGTGGAGCACCTGGAACGGAACAGGAGTATAAATGCCAACCAGCACGGATTCACGGAAGGCAAATCCTGTGTCACAAACCTTCTGGAGTTTTATGATAAAATAACAGAAGTAAGACAAGAGAGAGAGGGGTGGGTTGATTGCATCTTCTTGGACTGCAAGAAGGCCTTTGACACAGTTCCTCACAAGAGATTAGTGCAGAAGCTAGAGCATCAGGCGCATATAACAGGAAGGGCACTGCAATGGATCAGAGAATACCTGACAGGGAGGCAACAACGAGTCATGGTACGTAATGATGTATCACAGTGGGCACCTGTGACGAGCGGGGTCCCACAGGGGTCGGTCCTAGGACCAGTGCTATTTTTGGTATATGTGAACGACATGACGGAAGGGTTAGACTCAGAAGTGTCCCTGTTTGCAGATGATGTGAAGTTAATGAGGAGAATTAAATCTGATGAGGACCAGGCAGGACTTCAAAGAGACCTGGACAGACTGGACACCTGGTCCAGCAAATGGCTTCTCGAATTTAATCCTGCCAAATGCAAAGTCATGAAGATAGGGGAAGGGCACAGAAGACCACAGACAGAGTATAGGCTAGGTGGCCAAAGACTGCAAACCTCACTCAAGGAGAAAGATCTTGGGGTGAGTATAACACCGAGCATGTCTCCGGAAGCACACATCAATCAGATAACTGCTGCAGCATATGGGCGCCTGGCAAACCTGAGAACAGCATTCCGACACCTTAGTAAGGAATCATTCAAGACACTGTACACCGTGTATGTCAGGCCCATACTGGAGTATGCAGCACCTGTTTGGAACCCGCACTTGATAAAGCACGTCAAGAAACTAGAGAAAGTACAAAGGTTTGCAACAAGGTTAGTTCCAGAGCTAAGGGGAATGTCCTATGAAGAAAGATTAAGGGAAATCGGCCTGACGACACTGGAGGACAGGAGGGTCAGGGGAGACATGATAACGACATATAAAATACTGCGTGGAATAGACAAGGTGGACAAGGACAGGATGTTCCAGGGAGGGGACACAGAAACAAGAGGCCACAATTGGAAGTTGAAGACACAAATGAGTCAGAGAGATAGTAGGAAGTATTTCTTCAGTCATAGAGTTGTAAGGCAGTGGAATAGCCTAGAAAATGACGTAGTGGAGGCAGGAACCATACACAGTTTTAAGACGAGGTTTGATAAAGCCCATGGAGCGGGGAGAGAGAGGGTCTAGTAGCAACCGGTGAAGAGGCGGGGCCAGGAGCTAGGACTCGACCCCTGCAACCACAAATAGGTGAGTACAAATAGGTGAGTACACACACACACACACACACACACACACACACACACACATCAGGAAGAAGACAACAGTCAAGGACCAGGTAATCAGGCTGAGGAAAGAAGGTGGGGAGCTCACAAGAAACGACCAGGAGGTATGTGAGGAGTGTAGACAGCCTGTACTGTCAGGACAGACAGCCTAAGCCGTCTGTTCTGACTAGTTCATATTTCGCTGCATTTAGGTGCTGCCCTCTGTAGGCTCACCCAGGTCAGTGGGAGGCTGAGCTCATTCGCCCTCACTCCTAGGCCAACCGACTTGATAGACACAAGTGCTCCCCCTCCACGGACTGGCTTGCGGTCACTCCCTCACACTGCCCGTTGTGTACTCACTCCTTTCCAATTAAAGCCAAACTAGTCCACGGCCGTATCATTGCTACCTACGCTACCTTCATCGGCACTAAACCGCTGTTCAACAGCAAGAACAGAAATAACAGGAGCTCAACATGAGATTTCAGGAAGTATTTACAGTGGAGGCTGAAGGGACAACGGGAAGACAAAACAGTGGCGAACAGCAACAAGGGATATACCAACAAGTGTTGGATGAATTACACACAACTGAGGAGGAGGTGGAGAAGCTCCTAAGTGACTTTGATACCTCAAAGACGGTGGGACCGGACATCTCTCCGTGGGTCCTTAGAGAGGGAGCAGGGACACTATGTGTGCCACTAACCAAAATCTTCAACACTTCCCTTGAAACTGGGCAACTACCTGAAGTATGGAAGAAGTCAAATGTAGTCCCCATCTTTAAGAAGGGAAACAGAAATGAAGCACTAAATTATAGACCAGTGTCACTGACATGTATAGTACGCAAAGTCTTGGAAAAGATTATCAGGAGGAGAGTGGTGGAGCACCTGGGGCGGAACAAGATTATAAACGACAGCCAGCACGGATTCATGGAAGGCAAATCCTGTGTCACAAACCTACTAGAGTTTTTCGACAAGGTAACTGAAGTAAGAAATGAGAGGGAGGGGTGGGTTGATTGCATTTTCTTGGACTGCAAGAAGGCCTTTGGCACAGTTCCTCACAAGAAGCTAGAGGAACAGGCACGTATAACAGGAAGGGCACTGCAGTGGATCAGAGAATACCTAACAGGGAGGCAACAGCGAGTCATGGTCCGTGATGAGGTATCACAGTGGGCGCCAGTGACGAGCGGGGTCCCACAGGGGTCAGTCCTGGGACCAGTGCTATTTATTTATTTATTTATTTATTTAGTAATTTTAGCATACATACAGAGGTACAAAAGATGCAGGTAAGAGCAGCATGCCAAAGCCACTTATATGCATAGCATTACGGGCTGGCTTAAAATTAACTTAAGATTAACTAAGCAATGATGAAATCAGTGATAAAACATTATTGTAAACAGATAACTATAAAGCACAAATGAGTATTACATTGACAGGTCATATGGTTGCATGCTTTGCTGTACATTCAGTAGAATGGAGTATTCTGTTAGGTAGTGTATTTAAAAAAATAACAAAGTTAGATTGGGTCCTAGGTTTAACATTTGTGTGATATAATTGTGAGTAACATTTAGGATATACAATTTATAAGGTTCAGTTATTCAGGATTTATTTGGTTTTGAGTGAGTAAGTGATCTTTGAGAAGAGACTAGAATTTATAAACAGGTAGTGTTTCTTTTATATTTACAGGTAATGAATTCCAGATTTTAGGGCCTATTATGTGCATTGAGTTTTTGCATAGCGTGAGATGGACACGAGGAACATCCAAGAGTGATCTGTGCCTTGTGTTATGGTCATGTGTTCTGTTGAGGTTGGCAAGGAGATGTTTGAGGGGAGGGTTAATATCAGAGTTAAGTGTTCTATGTATGTAATAGGTGCAGAAATAAGTATGGATGTTTTGTATGGTGAGTAGGTTGAGTGTTTTGAATATTGGTGGAGTGTGCTGCCTGTAGTGAGAATTTGTTATCATTCTAACTGCAGCCTTTTGTTGGGTAATTAGTGGTCTGAGATGGTTAATTGTTGTTGAGCCCCATGCACAAATTCCATAGGTGAGATAGGGGTAAATAAGAGAGTGATAAAGGGCCAGGAGGGCTGACTGTGGAACATAGTACCGTATCTTCGATAGTATGCCTACAGTCTTGGAAATTTTCTTAGAAATTTGTTGTATATGTGTATGAAATTTGAGTCTATTATCAAGATGGATTCCTAAGAATTTTCCCTCTGTTAGCTTTGTGATAGGTGATCTGTTTATCGTTATGTTAAGAGGTACATCTGTAGCTCTGTTACCAAACTGAATGAAGTAGGTTTTGTCAATGTTTAGTGTAAGTTTGTTAGTCCTCATCCAGGTACATATTTTCCAGGTAGATATTGACTGGGCTCGGGTGAGAGAAGACGTATGTAGTGTCATCTGCAAAAAGTGTGGGTTTGAGTAATTGCGAAGCATTTGGTAGGTCATTTATGTATAGGAGAAAGAGAAGAGGGCCAAGGACACTTCCCTGTGGGACACCAACTGTAATTGGTTGAGCGGAAGAGTTTGCCCCATTTGCGTACACATATTGGCTTCTGTTGCTGAGGTAAGACTTGAGGTAGTTGAGGGAGTGCCCTCTAATACCATAGTGTGACAATTTTACGTGGAGCAAGTCATGGTCAGCTGTATCAAAAGCTTTACGTAAGTCAATGAAGATCCCCAGTGGGACTTCTTTTTTCTCTATTGCAGTGTATATATGTTCTAGCATGTGTATAATAGCATCATTAGTATTTTTATTAGGCCTGAACGACATGACGGAAGGGATAGACTCAGAAGTGTCCCTGTTTGCAGATGACGTGAAGTTAATGAGGAGAATTAAATCAGACGCAGACCAGACAGGTCTACAAAGAGACCTGGACAGGCTGGATGTGTGGCCCAGAAACTGGCTCCTAGAATTTAACCCCGCCAAATGCAAGGTCATGTGTGTTTGACGGTGTTTCCAGCACCCACCTTACTGTAGTGTGTTTGACGGTATTTCCAGCACCCACCTTACTGAAGTGTGTCTGACGGTGTCTCCAGCACCCACCTTACTGGGAACGCTTGGAAGCACTTGACTTGTACTCGTTGGAACGCAGGAGGGAGAGATATATCATAATCTACACTTGGAAAATCTTGGAAGGTATGGTCCCAAATCTGCACACAGAAATCACTCCCTACGAAAGTAAAAGACTGGGCAGGCGATGCAAAATGACCCCAATAAAAAGTAGGGGCGCCATTGGTACACTAAGGGAAAACACCATAAGTGTCCGGGGCCCAAAACTGTTTAACAGCCTCCCATCAAGCATTAGGGGAATTGCCAATAAACCCCTGGCTGCCTTCAAGAGAGAGCTGGACAGATACCTAAAGTCAGTGCCGGATCAGCCGGGCTGTGGCTCGTACGTTGGACTGCGTGCGGCCAGCAGTAACAGCCTAGTTGATCAGGCCCTGATCCATCGGGAGGCCTGGTCATGGACCGGGCCGCGGGGGCGTTGATCCCCGGAATAACCTCCAGGTAACCTCCAGGTACTGTAGTGTGTTTGACGGTGTTTCCAGCACCCACCCAACTGAAGTGTGTCTGACGGTGTCTCCAGCACCCACCTTACTGAAGTGTGTTTGACGGTGTTTCCAGCACCCACCTTACTGTAGTGTGTTTGACGGTGTTTCCAGCACCCACCCTACTGAAGTGTGTTTGACGGTGTTTCCAGCACCCACCCTACTGAAGTGTGTTTGACGGTGTTTCCAGCACCCACCCTGCTGAAGTGTGTCTGACGGTGTCTCCAGCACCCACCTTACTGTAGTGTGTCTGACGGTGTCTCCAGCACCCGCCTTACTGTAGTGTGTCTGACGGTGTTTCCAGCACCCACCTTACTGAAGTGTGTTTGACGGTGTTTCCAGCACCCACCTTACTGTAGTGTGTTTGACGGTGTTTCCAGCACCCACCCTGCTGAAGTGTGTCTGACGGTGTCTCCAGCACCCACCTTACTGTAGTGTGTCTGACGGTGTCTCCAGCACCCACCTTACTGTAGTGTGTCTGACGGTGTCTCCAGCACCCACCTTACTGTAGTGTGTTTGACGGTGTTTCCAGCACCCACCTTACTGTAGTGTGTTTGACGGTGTTTCCAGCACCCACCTTACTGTAGTGTGTTTGACGGTGTTTCCAGCACCCACCCTACTGAAGTGTGTCTGACGGTGTCTCCAGCACCCACCTTACTGAAGTGTGTCTGACGGTGTTTCCAGCACCCACCTTACTGTAGTCTCCCGGGTCAGGCTGACACTTTCCGTCACATCCTGTATATGACCCATCCTGTGTGATGGTATTTGACAGAGCAAACTTGTTAGTTTTTATTCTAAACTTCTTGGTCCCTCACATCCTAACTCTTAGTCATCCTCAGTCACCTGACTCACATCTTCCATTATCTCTTTCTTTATGTTGCATTCCATTCCCTTGGCCAGTGGTAAGGCTGATTATCCTTCCTTTCCGCCTCTGGTTGTCCTCCTCCACTCACTCACAAATTCATAAGTGAAAGAATTTAGTGAGTGAGGTCCTCCCCTCACCCCGCCCCCCCTGACATGTGTTGGGCTGCGGGGGGGGAGTTATTAATCAGAGACGCTTCTCTTAACTTGAGTTATGACCAATTAACCTGCCTTTGTTGGACCAAGCTGGGGGAGGGCTTGTATTGTTGTCTTGGCGAGGGGGGGAGGGTTGTGAAGGAGGGAAGAAACATCAGATTATGAGAGTTGCGTACTTGTGATAAACTTTTCGACAACCTGGTCCACTAAGCTGTTCTTGAATCAATGAGAGAGAAAACTCATGGAGTGATAATTATACCAAACATACCAGCGGTTATGAGCATCAGGAGCATCATTTGGAGAACGTGAACACCGGCGTAACTTCACTCCTAATAAAAAATGAGAAGGTCCAGAGGTCTGCAACCAAACTAGTCCCAAACCAGAGAGAAATACATTATGAGGAGAGGTTAAAGAAGAAAGGAGCAACAGACATGGATAAGTCACGCTGAAATTAGGGGACAAGGAAGTCTGGAAGAAATTTCAAAATTGGGCTTAAGGTAAGAGTTACTCCCTCAGTCTTGGAGTGGCGGGGAACTGGAGTGTTCTATTTGAGGAGGTGGTGGAGGCACTCTGTACTCATTCTTTGTTATAAGACTGGGCCGAGGGGGCACTCACCCCTGGAACCATCTTTAGATAACACACGCACACACACACACACACACACACACACACACACACACACACACACACACACACACACACACACACACACACACACACACACACACACACAGTGCTACACAAGGTTGTGAAGATCTGCTTCCTTCACTCCTTCATAACACAATAATCCTATTACACTCGTGAATATATGAGATTTTCAGGCTCAGTGATTTGCCTCTTACTTCTCTTCCTTCCTTCCTTCCCTAGTCTTATTTAAATATTAATAATCTTTTGTTTTGCCATATTCTCTCTCTCTCTCTCTCTCCTACTACTACTACTACTACTACTACTACTACTACTACTACTACTACGACGACGACGACGACGACGTATTCGTCGTGCACTTGTGCCTTGTTCTTTCCCTCTCTCACTCCTCTCACATGTGCTTCACTCTCAGAAGGTCAGACTATCATGCAGGAGGCAATAAAGGAATTGATTGGTGAGTGTTGTTGGCGTGACCAGTTCAACCATTGTTGATATCAGACGCCATGTTTGTCTGCCTCTGCATATGCCTCCTCTGATTGGTCACCCCACGTCCCATGCTACATGTTACAAGCAATCTGATTGGTAACCTCGTTGAAGAAGCTAAGCAAGAGCCCATGGGATTGGTTCCCTTTCTTGTGGCTTTAAGTTGAGGTCTCTTCAATAGGGCGAGATGCCATTGAAGGGCTCTTGATCCGTGGACTTGACACCTTTTTTCTGGCTTTATTTGTTCAGTTGATGTGATTGTTGATCTTGTAAGGTTTACATGTTTATCAGATGGTATTGGAATCAAAGCTTCCGCGACCTGGTCCCAGACCAGGCTCTCATGTGTGGTACTTGCCTTGTAACAACGGATTTTGATGTATTTTGGTTAGTTAACGGTGCCCCGTGGCCTGGTGGCAAAAGCTCTCGCTTCACACGGTGAGAGTCCGGGTTCGATTCCCGGTGAAAGAGTGGAAGCATCGGACGTGTTTCCTTACACCGGTTGTCTGTGTTCATCCATCAGTAAAATGGGTACCTGGGTGTTAGTTGACTGGGACAAAACTGACCTAATTTGCCGGGCCGCGGGGGCGTTGACCCCCGGAACTCTCTCCAGGTATACTCCAGGTAACAAGCAGATTTCTATATAGTAGTATGTCATTGATGTCAGCTAGGACTGTATACCTTGTACATGTACTTGTAGTAAATAAAGATATTATATATTATTATAGTTACTTTGAGGTGAGGTGTTCAGAAGGTGATGTTCAGAAGGTGATGTTCAGAAGGTGATGTTCAGAAGGTGATGTTCAGAAGGTGATGTTCAGAAGGTGATGTTCAGAAGGTGATGTTCAGAAGGTGATGTTCAGAAGGTGATGTTCAGAAGGTGATGTTCAGAAGGTGATGTTCAGAAGGTGATGTTCAGAAGGTGATGTTCACACGATGGTGATGTTCACACGATGGTATTCAGAGGGTGGGTGGGTGTGTGGATGAGGGTATGGGTGGATGAGTACAAATGGGTAGGTGAATGGATGGGTGTTGGAGCTTGGGTTTGTGGGTGGGTGTGTGAAGGAAGGAGAGGGTAGGTGGGTGGGAAGGGTGTTGCAGAAGCCTGGCCACTACAGGTCTAGCCAGTTGGTCTTCTGTAAAGTAACACCCATGAGAAAGTTCCTTGATGACACCCGAAGCAACGTGGGCGTAGTGGTAGCGTGGGCGTAGTGGTAGCGTGGGCGTAGTGGCAACGTGGGCGTGGTGGCAACGTGGGCGTAGATGTTGCACATTAGTTTGTGTTGAGTGAATACTGACCAGCCATGTACGGCACTACTTAGTTCAACCTTCTACATATCACCACAAATAATTAAAATAATCACAACAACAATAGCAGCAACAGCAACAAAAACGTGTATATCCCACAAGTATCTTGAACAACTCACCTGACAATAAGCAGAAGTGATCCAGGTGAGAATTGAGACGTGAGAAGGTTAACATCTTCTTCATAACCTGTCTCATCGTCTTACCCATCTTCCTCATCTGTTCTTATGTTCTGAATTCTCTGGGCTCTTCTTGTGTGTGTGATTCGTCGTCTTGTTCCCCTCTTCTTGTGTGTGTGATTCGTCGTCTTGTTCGCCTCTTCTTGTGTGTGTGATTCGTCGTCTTGTTCGCCTCTTCTTGTGTGTGTGATTCGTCGTCTTGTTCGCCTCTTCTTGTGTCTGTGATTCGTCGTCTTGTTCGCCTCTTCTTGTGTGTGTGATTCGTCGTCTTGTTCCCCTCTTCTTGTGTGTGTGATTCGTCGTCTTGTTCGCCTCTTCTTGTGTGTGTGATTCGTCGTCTTGTTCGCCTCTTCTTGTGTCTGTGATTTATCGTATTGTTCCCCTCTTCTTGTGTTTGTGATTCGTCGTCTTGTTCCCCTCTTCTTGTGTCTGTGATTCGTCGTCTTGTTCGCCTCTTCTTGTGTCTGTGATTCGTCGTCTTGTTCGCCTCTTCTTGTGTGTGTGATTCGTCGTCTTGTTCGCCTCTTCTTGTGTGTGTGATTCGTCGTCTTGTTCGCCTCTTCTTGTGTCTGTGATTCGTCGTCTTGTTCGCCTCTTCTTGTGTCTGTGATTCGTCGTCTTGTTCGCCTCTTCTTGTGTTTGTGATTCGTCGTCTTGTTCGCCTCTTCTTGTGTTTGTGATTCGTCGTCTTGTTCCCCTCTTCTTGTGTCTGTGATTTATCGTCTTGTTCCCCTCTTCTTGTGTTTGTGATTCGTCGTCTTGTTCCCCTCTTCTTGTGTCTGTGATTCGTCGTCTTGTTCCCCTCTTCTTGTGTCTGTGATTCGTCGTCTTGTTCCCCTCTTCTTGTGTTTGTGATTCGTCGTCTTAATCGCCTCTTCTTGTGTTTGTGATTCGTCGTCTTGTTCCCCTCTTGTTGTGTTTGTGATTCGTCGTTTTGTTCCCCTCTTCTTGTGTCTGATTCGTCGTCTTGTTCGCCTCTTCTTTTGTCTGATTCGTCGTCTTGTTCGCCTCTTCTTTTGTCTGATTCGTCGTCTTGTTCGCCTCTTCTTTTGTCTGATTCGTCGTCTTGTTCGCCTCTTGTGTCTGTGATTCGTCGTTTAGTTCGCCTCTTCTTGTGTCTGTGATTCGTCGTCTTGGTCTGACTTCTTTACCTCAGCTGGTTTCTTCTACTCAGGTGGTAGCTCTTATTTCACAAGCCAGCTGGCACTGGTTCTTGTGTGCCTGTCACTAATTGTGAGTGCCACTCTTCATATTTATATTTTAACCTCATATATCTTTTCAATTTTGTTTTATCGATGCCTGATCGCTGACTCTTATTTCCTCTGTGTTGTTTCTGGTTTAGTGTTAGCAAGTAATAATTGTTGGCTGAGGCTTCCATCTACTTTGAGGTGTGACGCAGGGTGCAGGACTTCGGAGAAGATGGACTGTGTGAAGGCAGCACGGTGATGGAAGCAGGGACAAGGTGCAGACATGAGGGCTCAGCAGAAGTGCAGACACCGGCTGTGGTGTGTGTATGTGTGTGTGACACTTAAATTGCTTCAAAGTCCTAAATGTGTATTATTTGGAGCGGATGAGAGATACATGATATATACATGGAAGGTACGTGAAAGACTAATCACAAAGCTAAACACTTCCATAACAACATACTGGAGTGAGAGATATGGGAGAAAACGTGAACACAGAGCACCAGGGCGCAACATCCATGATTCCAGACTATTTAACATCTTACCAGAAGTTATCAAAACACTGCCGGAGCAAGTGTAGGAATCTTGAAGAGGAAACTTTACAAGTACTTCGTCTAGGTGCTGAATATGTGGGCCAGCGAGCCACCAGTAGCAACAGACTGGTTACCAGAGAAGCACCAGACAGTCTGACCCAGGAACGATATGCGAGAGTAAAAAGCTTTTTTGAACCCATCAAAGATATATCAGTAAAACAAGGTTGGTTTGAGACCGAGCCATGGAGCCTGTCATCGATGGAACCAATAACAGTTAATACGTAACTTTTAGCTAAGAATTCAGTTTGGCTAAAATACCCGCTCAGACCATGATACACCTGGAATGTTGAGGAATGTTATCTCTACTTGAAAGGAAACAGATATAGACGTTGCCTTTAGGGTATAAATATGCATAGTCAATAATAACACGTGAAAATATACTGAGTATGAGTGTTGTATGTGAGTGGTAGTGTGACCTGCTGGTCCTCCTGATGACCTCTAAACTATCACCCCGGGTCACCAAGGTTGGTATATAACAACCATCCAGGGATGTACTACTGTCCTGTCAAATGAGTGTGACATGGGAACCTGGTTTCTTCACTCTGGCAGGATTGTTGGTATTTCCTTTGTCTCACGAACACGTGAGACGACAGGTTAAACTTACAATCTTCTGTTGACATTCAGTACACACATACATTTGCTTTCCTGTGTGTTTCTTAATAGTTTTTAATCCTATAATATTTAGTTTCCAGTCTACAAGACCTGGTCTGAGACCGAGTCCTGGGGAAAGACAATTCCCAGAACCACTAACAGATAACAAGGTGTGGAATGTCTAGTATTACCAGAGATACTCACCAGATGCCAGTGTCAGGCAAGGTCGACCTGGAGGCCAGATGATGATGCTGCTGCTGTCTGAGTGTTGCACTGTGTGGTTCTTTCCTGTGAGCTCCAGGTTGACGTTCGAGGGTATAAACCTCGACCGGACCTTCACGTGAGTCCATCAACCTAAATCAGTTGAAGATGGAGGTGCTGCTGACCTTAAACAACCTGGACGATGATGCGCCTCAGTGTCTGCTTGTTTCAGTCTGCTTCTGACTATAGCTGTCAGATACGTTCCTCGGTCTCTCCTTCATTCCTCAGCTTGGTGGATTCACTTTATCCCTCGGGTGTTGGGCTGTGTATGACTCATATGGGTATAGCACTTCTTGAATTAAATTAATGTGTACTGTGGCTGTCAGGACCTTCCAGATCGAGAGCTCTTACACTGACGCTGGTGAGCTGCTCCATGAGGCAGGACGGACAAAATTTAATAATAATAATAATAATAATAAGAAGAAGAAGAGGAAGAAGATAATTTACCATTTACTAACCCTTAGTGTGTTACAAACATTTTTCTTTATATATATATATATATATATATATATATATATATATATATATATATATATATATATATATATATATATATATATATATATATCATAGGTAGTAGGTTGGTAGACAGCAACCACCCAGGGAAGTACTACCGTCCTGCCAGATGACTGTGAAACAAAAACCTGTAACTGTTTTGCATGATGGTAGGATTGCTGGTTTCTTTTTCTGTCTCATAAACACGCTAAGATAACAGGGATATCTTGCTACTCCTACTTACACTTTGGTCACACTTCACAGACACGCACATGCATATATATATATACATACATCTAGGTTTTTCTCCTTTTTCTAAATAGCTCTTGTTCTTTTTTATTTCTTCTATTGTCCATGGGGAAGTGGAAAAGAATCTTTCCTCCGTAAGCCATGCGTGTCGTATGAGGCGACTAAAATGCCGGGAGCAATGGGCTAGTAACCCCTTCTCCTGTATACAATTACTAAAAAAGAGAAGAAGAAAAACTTTATAAAACTGGGTTGCTTAAATGTGCGTGGATGTAGTGCGGATGACAAGAAACAGATGATTGCTGATGTTATGAATGAAAAGAAGTTGGATGTCCTGGCCCTAAGCGAAACAAAGCTGAAGGGGGTAGGAGAGTTTCAGTGGGGGGAAATAAATGGGATTAAATCTGGAGTATCTGAGAGAGTTAGAGCAAAGGAAGGGGTAGCAGTAATGTTAAATGATCAGTTATGGAAGGAGAAAAGAGAATATGAATGTGTAAATTCAAGAATTATGTGGATTAAAGTAAAGGTTGGATGCGAGAAGTGGGTCATAATAAGCGTGTATGCACCTGGAGAAGAGAGGAATGCAGAGGAGAGAGAGAGATTTTGGGAGATGTTAAGTGAATGTATAGGAGCCTTTGAACCAAGTGAGAGAGTAATTGTGGTAGGGGACTTGAATGCTAAAGTAGGAGAAACTTTTAGAGAGGGTGTGGTAGGTAAGTTTGGGGTGCCAGGTGTAAATGATAATGGGAGCCCTTTGATTGAACTTTGTATAGAAAGGGGTTTAGTTATAGGTAATACATATTTTAAGAAAAAGAGGATAAATAAGTATACACGATATGATGTAGGGCGAAATGACAGTAGTTTGTTGGATTATGTATTGGTAGATAAAAGACTGTTGAGTAGACTTCAGGATGTACATGTTTATAGAGGGGCCACAGATATATCAGATCACTTTCTAGTTGTAGCTACACTGAGAGTAAAAGGTAGATGGGATACAAGGAGAATAGAAGCATCAGGGAAGAGAGAGGTGAAGGTTTATAAACTAAAAGAGGAGGCAGTTAGGGTAAGATATAAACAGCTATTGGAGGATAGATGGGCTAATGAGAGCATAGGCAATGGGGTCGAAGAGGTATGGGGTAGGTTTAAAAATGTAGTGTTAGAGTGTTCAGCAGAAGTTTGTGGTTACAGGAAAGTGGGTGCAGGAGGGAAGAGGAGCGATTGGTGGAATGATGATGTAAAGAGAGTAGTAAGGGAGAAAAAGTTAGCATATGAGAAGTTTTTACAAAGTAGAAGTGATGCAAGGAGGGAAGAGTATATGGAGAAAAAGAGAGAAGTTAAGAGAGTGGTGAAGCAATGTAAAAAGAGAGCAAATGAGAGAGTGGGTGAGATGTTATCAACAAATTTTGTTGAAAATAAGAAAAAGTTTTGGAGTGAGATTAACAAGTTAAGAAAGCCTAGAGAACAAATGGATTTGTCAGTTAAAAATAGGAGAGGAGAGTTATTAAATGGAGAGTTAGAGGTATTGGGAAGATGGAAGGAATATTTTGAGGAATTGTTAAATGTTGATGAAGATAGGGAAGCTGTGATTTCGTGTATAGGGCAAGGAGGAATAACATCTTGTAGGAGTGAGGAAGAGCCAGTTGTGAGTGTGGGGGAAGTTCGTGAGGCAGTAGGTAAAATGAAAGGGGGTAAGGCAGCCGGGATTGATGGGATAAAGATAGAAATGTTAAAAGCAGGTGGGGATATAGTTTTGGAGTGGTTGGTGCAATTATTTAATAAATGTATGGAAGAAGGTAAGGTACCTAGGGATTGGCAGAGAGCATGCATAGTTCCTTTGTATAAAGGCAAAGGGGATAAAAGAGAGTGCAAAAATTATAGGGGGATAAGTCTGTTGAGTGTACCTGGTAAAGTGTATGGTAGAGTTATAATTGAAAGAATTAAGAGTAAGACGGAGAATAGGATAGCAGATGAACAAGGAGGCTTTAGGAAAGGTAGGGGGTGTGTGGACCAGGTGTTTACAGTGAAACATATAAGTGAACAGTATTTAGATAAGGCTAAAGAGGTCTTTGTGGCATTTATGGATTTGGAAAAGGCGTATGACAGGGTGGATAGGGGGGCAATGTGGCAGATGTTGCAAGTGTATGGTGTAGGAGGTAGGTTACTGAAAGCAGTGAAGAGTTTTTACGAGGATAGTGAGGCTCAAGTTAGAGTATGTAGGAAAGAGGGAAATTTTTTCCCAGTAAAAGTAGGCCTTAGACAAGGATGTGTGATGTCACCGTGGTTGTTTAATATATTTATAGATGGGGTTGTAAGAGAAGTAAATGCGAGGGTCTTGGCAAGAGGCGTGGAGTTAAAAGATAAAGAATCACACACAAAGTGGGAGTTGTCACAGCTGCTCTTTGCTGATGACACTGTGCTCTTGGGAGATTCTGAAGAGAAGTTGCAGAGATTGGTGGATGAATTTGGTAGGGTGTGCAAAAGAAGAAAATTAAAGGTGAATACAGGAAAGAGTAAGGTTATGAGGATAACAAAAAGATTAGGTGATGAAAGATTGAATATCAGATTGGAGGGAGAGAGTATGGAGGAGGTGAACGTATTCAGATATTTGGGAGTGGACGTGTCAGCAGATGGGTCTATGAAAGATGAGGTGAATCATAGAATTGATGAGGGAAAAAGAGTGAGTGGTGCACTTAGGAGTCTGTGGAGACAAAGAACTTTGTCCTTGGAGGCAAAGAGGGGAATGTATGAGAGTATAGTTTTACCAACGCTCTTATATGGGTGTGAAGCGTGGGTGATGAATGTTGCAGCGAGGAGAAGGCTGGAGGCAGTGGAGATGTCATGTCTGAGGGCAATGTGTGGTGTGAATATAATGCAGAGAATTCGTAGTTTGGAAGTTAGGAGGAGGTGCGGGATTACCAAAACTGTTGTCCAGAGGGCTGAGGAAGGGTTGTTGAGGTGGTTCGGACATGTAGAGAGAATGGAGCGAAACAGAATGACTTCAAGAGTGTATCAGTCTGTAGTGGAAGGAAGGCGGGGTAGGGGTCGGCCTAGGAAGGGTTGGAGGGAGGGGGTAAAGGAGGTTTTGTGTGCGAGGGGCTTGGACTTCCAGCAGGCATGCGTGAGCGTGTTTGATAGGAGTGAATGGAGACAAATGGTTTTTAATACTTGACGTGCTGTTGGAGTGTGAGCAAAGTAACATTTATGAAGGGATTCAGGGAAACCGGCAGGCCGGACTTGAGTCCTGGAGATGGGAAGTACAGTGCCTGCACTCTGAAGGAGGGGTGTTAATGTTGCAGTTTAAAAACTGTAGTGTAAAGCACCCTTCTGGCAAGACAGTGATGGAGTGAATGATGGTGAAAGTTTTTCTTTTTCGGGCCACCCTGCCTTGGTGGGAATCGGCCGGTGTGATAATAAAAAAAAATAAAATATATATATATATATATTTCTTTCTTTCAACACACCGGCCGTATCCCACCAAGGCAGGGTGGCCCAAAAGGAAAAACGAAAGTTTCTCCTTTTACATTTAGTAATATACACAGGAGAAGAGGTTACTAGCCCCTTGCTCCCGGCATTTCAGTCGCCTCTTACAACACGCATGACTTACGGAGGAAGAATTCTGTTCCACTTCCCCATGGAGATAAGAGAAAATAAACAAGAATAAGAACTAGAAAGAAAATAGAAGAAAACCCAGAGGGGTGTGTATATATGTGCTTGTACATGTATGTGTAGTGTGACCTAAGTGTAAGTAGAAGTAGCAAGACATACCTGAAATCTTGCATGTGCATGAGACAGAAAAAAAAGACACCAGCAATCCTACCATCATGTAAAACAATTACAGGCTTCAGTTTTACACTCACTTATATATATATATATATATATATATATATATATATATATATATATATATATATATATATATATATCTATATATCTATATATATATATGTTTAGCGTTCCTCCGTGAATGTAATAAATAATAAAAATGATCACAGAGAATCTTCAACTTAATTACTACACTGAACATAATTCATCTTGCTATAAAGAAATGGAAAAATATTACTGGGAGCAGGGGGGAGGGGGCAGTGGATATACTGGACTGGTATTGACAACTCTTGATAGTCTCTCACCAGAGTTGAAGCCTCCGAGAAACTTTACCAACTGTCTTGTCACTCTCTCACACCAGTCTTTCATTTCTTGTTATTCCTGACTTCTTTTCTGTCCTCTGGTGCTCTGCTCCCACATAAAAGTAACTAATCAGCTCTGTTGTGGTACAAACAACACAGTTTTAAACTACCTGCTACCTGGAGTCTACCCGCGGCCCAGTTCTTGACCAGGCTTACTAAAAGCCCAGATCAACACTGCTTAATAACAGAGGAGATAAGGGCAACACATAAAAAAATAGATGGATCCTCCTCTTTTAGCCAAGAAGACAACAAAAGATAAGTATGTTGAGTTATACACTAGACAATAAAATTATACCCTTAAATTCCATCCTAAGGGACACTGAGGCTAGAGTAACATCACAGGGTGGGTTCCTGTGTGTTTTTGGGTGAACGATTGAATTGGCGTGTTTGAGTGGGAGTATTGGTGGGTGGGTAGGTGTGTGAGTGGGTGGATGTTTTGGTTTGTCCGTTATGCTATCAAGATAGAACAAGATCCCCTGTGATAGGAGCAAGATGTGTGGAAGAGAAGGATGATGAAAACTGAGAGGGAGGAAAGGAGACTAGTAGGGTGGCAGGGAGGGAAGGAAACATGGAAAACATGAGGGCGGCAGAGAAGGCAGAAGACAAGAGGTGAGGGAGGAAGGGCAGAAGACATGGGGAAGGGAGGAAGGAGAGAAGACATGGAGGGAGTATAGTGATGATGGAGGGCAGTGGAGTCAGGATATGGCTGACACTCACCAGTTACTCAAGGCTCTGAGAGGCCACAAGACACCCAAGACTCGACTGTTGTGTTTCAAGCCAACCTGGTTTGTGAGGCTATTCCTTAAATACTTCTGCTGGTACCAAACAAATGTACTCACTGTGGAAAAAGACATTTATGTACATTCAGGACATTTATTGAAGGACGTTACGCCACTAGTGGCTTCTTCAGGACTAAAGTCACTCGTGGCGAAAGGTCCTTTAATAAATGTCCTGAACTGCACATAAGTGTCTTTTTCCCACATCTTGTCGGTATGACCATAACATTTCTCAGATGTATTCACTGAATCACTACCTACCTGTTCATGGTACCTAGGGTCACTACCGCTAGGCCCAGGTATGGCACTAGGCCCAGGTATGGCACTAGGTCCAGGTATGGCACTAGGTCCAGGTAGGGCACTAGGTCCAGGTATGGCACTAGGGCCAGGTATGGCACTAGGCCCAGATATGGCACTAGGCCCAGGTATGGCACTAGGTCCAGGTATGGCACTAGGTCCAGTTAGGGCACTAGGTCCAGGTATGGCACTAGGTCCAGGTATGGCACTAGGCCCAGGTATAGCACTAGGTTCAGGTATGGCACTAGGCCCAGGTATGGCACTAGGTCCAGGTATGGCACTAGGTCCAGGTATGGCACTAGGTCCAGGTATAGCACTAGGTCCAGGTATGGCACTAGGCCCAAGTATGGCACTAGGTCCAGGTATGGCACTAGGCCCAGGTATGGCACTAGACCCAGGTATGGCACTAGGCCCAGGTATGGCACTAGGTCCAGGTATGGCACTAGGCCCAGGTATGGCACTAGGCCCTGGTATGGCACTAGGTCCAGGTATGGCACTAGGCCCAGGTATGGCACTAGGCCCTGGTATGGCACTAGGTCCAGGTATGGCACTAGGTCCAGGTATGGTACTAGGTCCAGGTATGGCACTAGGCCTAGGTATGGCACTACGCCCAGGTATGGCACTAGGCCCAGGTATAGCACTAGGTTCAGGTATGGCACTAGGCCCAGGTATGGCACTAGGTCCAGGTATGGCACTAGGCCCAGGTATGGCACTAGGTCCAGGTATGGCACTAGGTCCAGGTATGGCACTAGGCCCAGGTATGGCACTAGGCTCAGGTATGGCACTAGGCCCAGGTATGGCACTAGGCCCAGGTATGGCACTAGGTCCAGGTATGGCACTAGGCCCAGGTATGGCACTAGGTCCAGGTATGGCACTAGGCCCAGGTATGGCACTAGGCCCAGGTATGGCACTAGGTCCAGGTATGGCACTAGGTCCAGGTCTGGCACTAGCACTACGCCCAGGTATGGCACTAGGCCCAGGTATGGCACTAGGCCCAGGTATGGCACTAGACCCAGGTATGGCACTAGGCCCAGGTATGGCACTAGGTCCAGGTATGGCACTAGGCCCAGGTATGGCACTAGGTCCAGGTATGGCACCAGGTATGGCACTAGGCCCAGGTATGGCACTACAGGTATGGCACTAGGCCCAGGTATGGCACTAGGCCCAGGTATGGCACTAGGCCCAGGTATGGCACTAGGCCCAGGTATGGCACTACAGGTATGGCACTCCAGGTATGGCACTAGGCCCAGGTATGGCACTAGGCCCAGGTATGGCACTAGGCCCAGGTATGGCACTAGGTCCAGGTATGGCACTAGGCCCAGGTATGGCACTAGGCCCAGGTATGGCACTAGGCCCAGGTATGGCACTAGGCCCAGGTATGGCACTAGGTCCAGGTATGGCACTAGGCCCAGGTATGGCACTAGGCCCAGGTATGGCACTAGGCCCAGGTATGGCACTAGGTCCAGGTATGGCACTAGGTCCAGGTATGGCACTAGGCCCAGGTATGGCACTACAGGTCTGGCTCTAGGCCCAGGTATGGCACTAGGCCCAGGTATGGCACTAGGTCCAGGTATGGCACTAGGCCCAGGTATGGCACTAGGCCCAGGTATGGCACTAGGCCCAGGTATGGCACTAGGGCCAGGTATGGCACTAGGGCCAGGTATGGCACTAGGCCCAGGTATGGCACAGGTATGGCACTAGGTCCAGGTATGGCACTAGGCCCAGGTATGGCACTAGGCCCAGGTATGGCACTAGGTCCAGGTATGGCACTAGGTCCAGGTATGGCACTAGGCCCAGGTATGGCACTAGGCCCAGGTATGGCACTAGGTCCAGGTATGGCACTAGGCCCAGGTATGGCACTAGGCCCAGGTATGGCACTAGGTCCAGGTATGGCACTAGGCCCAGGTATGGCACTAGGCCCAGGTATGGCACTAGGTCCAGGTATGGCACTAGGCCCAGGTAGGTCCAGGTATGGCACTAGGTCCAGGTATGGCACTAGGCCCAGGTATGGCACTAGGCCCAGGTATGGCACTAGGCCCAGGTATGGCACTAGGCCCAGGTATGGCACTAGGTCCAGGTATGGCACTAGGCCCAGGTATGGCACTAGGTCCAGGTATGGCACTAGGCCCAGGTATGGCACTAGGCCCAGGTATGGCACTAGGTCCAGGTATGGCACTAGGTCCAGGTATGGCACTAGGCCCAGGTATGGCACTAGGCCCAGGTATGGCACTAGGTCCAGGTATGGCACTAGGTCCAGGTATGGCACTAGGTCCAGGTATGGCACTAGGCCCAGGTATGGCACTAGGCCCAGGTATGGCACTAGATCCATGTATGGCACTAGGCCCAGGTATGGCACTAGGTCCAGGTATGGCACTAGGCCCAGGTATGGCACTAGGTCCAGGTATGGCACTAGGCCCAGGTATGGCACTAGGCCCAGGTATGGCACTAGGTCCAGGTATGGCACTAGGCCCAGGTATGGCACTAGGCCCAGGTATGGCACTAGGCCCAGGTATGGCACTAGGCCCAGGTATGGCACTAGGCCCAGGTATGGCACTAGGCCCAGGTATGGCACTAGGCCCAGGTATGGCACTAGGCCCAGGTATGGCACTAGATCCAGGTATGGCACTAGGCCCAGGTATGGCACTAGGCCCAGGTATGGCACTAGGCCCAGGTATGGCACTAGGCCCAGGTATGGCACTAGGCCCAGGTATGGCACTAGGTCCAGGTATGGCACTAGGTCCAGGTATGGCACTAGGCCCAGGTATGGCACTAGGCTTAGATATGGCACTAGGTCCAGGTATGGCACTAGGTCCAGGTATGGCACTAGGCCCAGGTATGGCACTAGGCCCAGGTATGGCACTAGGCTTAGATATGGCACTAGGCCCAGGTATGGCACTAGGCCCAGGTATGGCACTAGGCCCAGGTATGGCACTAGGCCCAGGTATGGCACTAGGTCCAGGTATGGCACTAGGTCCAGGTATGGCACTAGGCCCAGGTATGGCACTAGGCCCAGGTATGGCACTAGGCTTAGATATGGCACTAGGCCCAGGTATGGCACTAGGCCCAGGTATGGCACTAGGTCCAGGTATGGCACTAGGCCCAGGTATGGCACTAGGCCCAGGTATGGCACTAGGCTTAGATATGGCACTAGGCCCAGGTATGGCACTAGGCCCAGGTATGGCACTAGGTCCAGGTATGGCACTAGGCCCAGGTATGGCACTAGGCCCAGGTATGGCACTAGGCTTAGATATGGCACTAGGCCCAGGTATGGCACTAGGCCCAGGTATGGCACTAGGTCCAGGTATGGCACTAGGCCCAGGTATGGCACTAGGTCCAGGTATGGCACTAGGTCCAGGTATGGCACTAGGCCCAGGTATGGCACTAGGTCCAGGTATGGCACTAGGCCCAGGTATGGCACTAGGTCCAGGTATGGCACTAGGCCCAGGTATGGCACTAGGCCCAGGTATGGCACTAGGCCCAGGTATGGCACTAGGCCCAGGTATGGCACTAGGTCCAGGTATGGCACTAGGCCCAGGTATGGCACTAGGTCCAGGTATGGCACTAGGTCCAGGTATGGCACTAGGCCCAGGTATGGCACTAGGTCCAGGTATGGCACTAGGTCCAGGTATGGCACTAGGCCCAGGTATGGCACTAGGTCCAGGTATGGCACTAGGGTCAGACAAATAACAAAGATAGTTTTATAAGACTGAGCTTTAATGATTGATTTATCTCACAGACAGGATTGTAATCTTCATGGTTAAGGTGTTTCCTGGAGTCTGGCTGCTGGGTGGGTGTTCTGGGGGTCACCGTGCCCGCGGCCCAGTCCTTGACCAGGCCTCCCGGTGGATCAAGGCCTGCTCAACCAGGCTGTTACCGCTGGCCTGATTCACAGGAAATATACCAGTTTTATTCAACAAATTTTTTTCTGTACAATGAAGAATTTTGTTTTTTTTTTAGGGGGGAGATGATTAATTTTGGGCTGTGTAGCAGCTAACTTTTCAAATTTTATTGAAAAAATATGAAAATTAATAAATTGTTTTGCATGATATAATTTGTGAATGCCTTATCCGATTGGTTTCAAACCTTCAACGCTGATGTACCAACTCCTCAGCTGTCCTTGCCTCGTAGGTCATAGGAGTTCTGCAAATTACAACTTCTTTATATATATATATATATATATATATATATATATATATATATATATATATATATATATATATATATATATATATATATATATATATATATATATTATAGGATTGTATTGAATTGGAATAGAATTTAACAGAAAAATGAGAAATGTCGAAAATTGTCTTATGTTTCACACACACACACACACACACACACACACACACACACAGATTCTCTCATTGGTAAGCAGTCATTATTCATATGATTGGTATTGCGCAGTGAGCGCGGCAGCTGCATCTTCTCCCGTAATACGACGAGACACCACCTGCGCAGTTGGTCTTATCAAACGCCATCTGTGTTTGTGTTCACGGATGACCTCACTTGACCTGACTCTAGTCAGTGACCCGCCACAGATGAGAGTCATGTGTTGCGCCGCCCTTAGCGGTAATGACGTCTGCAGTAGATGTAAACAGATGTGAATGGAAGGGCAGGTGCTAGAATCAATCACAACACTGCATTATAACCCACAGCAACTCACTCCACAGTGTCATCACCTCAGTGAATTACATTCCTCAAGTTTGCTTACGTTCAACTCATCCTTCTGGCGGTGGAAAAATACACACAGACTCAGTATACTGCGTTCCTTTATTGACAACGTTTCGCCCACACAGCGGACTTCATCAGGTCCCAAACAGATATGTATTATTTTTCCATTGTTTTGCTATTGTTTACCATTTATCTTGATCCGCCGAGCATCTATGACACTTCTTCACACTTGCTGCAGAACTTAGGTTAGTTAAACGTTGAAAAAACTATAATTGTAAGGTAAACAGCAAGAGAAGAAGACTGTGGGACGAACAGAGACAAACACGCACTGCTTCCGACTGCAGTGCAACAGCCACGACTCAAAATCGTAATGATACGATTGCAAACAGATCACAAAACTGGTGAAACTCGGTTCATGTCACGGGTTCGATCCCCACCCGTTGTGTGATTTGAAAGCAGTCATTTTTTTCGGCTGTTCAAAGTGCCGTCGACAGTCGCCCGTTTGACTGTTTTTTTTTTTATAACTGCCATTTTATGGTAGATAAGAGATTATTTTAGATGCTTGACCGTCTCTCCTGTGTGTGTGTGTGTGTGTGTGTGTGTGTGTGTGTGTGTGTGTGTGTGTGTGTGTGTGTGTGTGTGTGTGTGTGTGTGTGTGTGTGTGTGTGTGTGTGTGTGTGTGTGTGTGTGTGTGTGTATATATACTGTTGGAGTGTGAGAAGGGTTATATTTATGAAGGGATTCAGGGAAACCGGCAGGCCGGACTTGAGTCCTGGAGGTTTGAAGTACAGTGTCTGCACTCTGATGGAGGAGTGTTAATGTTGCAGTTTTATAACTGCAGTGTAAGCGTGCCTCTAGCAAAACAGTGATGAAGTGAATGATGAAAGTTTTCTTTTTCGGGCCACCCTACATTGGTGGGAAACGACCGATGTGTTTATATATATATATATATATATATATATATATATATATATATATATATATATATATATATATATATATATATATATATATATATATATATATATATATATATATCTTTATTGCCCAAGTGTTGCGCATGCATGAGACGCTTTTTCTTCCTGGAGTCTACCTGGAGGGCATTCCGGGGATCAGCGCCCCCGCGGCTTGGTCCACGACCAAGCCTCCCGATGAATCAGTGCCTGATCAACGAGGCTGTTACTGCTGGCCGCACTCCAGCAGTTATCTGTATTCAAGTGAGGCTGTTGTGCAGGCGATACCTTTCGGCAGTATAGCACTCGTGTCTTGTTCTTCAAGATCACCTGTAGGTAAAATACTAGCAAAATTAGCAGCATAACCTAAACTAGCACAAATTTACATAATATACACCTACTGGTTTATATATACACTGAGATAAACACGCCTGCTGGTGTATATATGCACTAAGATTCACACACCTCCTGATGTATATACCCTTGACAATGTTCTTCCACACACTGATACATTAAGGATACGTGAAGGACTTTTCGGGGGTCAACGCCCCTTGCACCAGGCCTCCTGGTGGACCAAAGCAAAATTATCAGATTTCTTCTTGAAGGCAGATGGAAGGCTGTTGAAAAGTCTCGGACCCCTTACACTTTTTGTACTATGTCATGGTACACATATGGCACCTTGCTTGTCATTATGGTATTTTATTCCGTCCGTCTAGAGTCTTGCTTTCGTAGGGAGTGTTTGTGTGCAGATTTGGGACCAGCACCTCTAGAATTTTGGGGTGAAGATTGTGGTCTGGGAGAGGTTATTAAGAGTGATGAGTGTGGTCTGGGAGAGGTTATTAAGAGTGATAAGTGTGGTCTGGGAGAGGTTATTAAGAGTGATAAGTGTGGTCTGGGAGAGGTTATTAAAAGTAATAAGTGTGGTCTGGGAGAGGTTATTAAAAGTAATAAGTGTGGTCTGGGAGAGGTTATTAAAAGTAATAAGTGTGGTCTGGGAGAGGTTATTAAAAGTAATAAGTGTGGTCTGGGAGAGGTTATTAAAAGTAATAAGTGTGGTCTGGGAGAGGTTATTAAGAGTGATGAGTGCGGTCTGGGAGAGGTTATTAAAAGTAATAAGTGTGGTCTGGGAGAGGTTATTAAGAGTGATAAGTGTGGTCTGGGAGAGGTTATTAAGAGTGATAAGTGTGGTCTGGGAGAGGTTATTAAGAGTGATAAGTGTGGTCTGGGAGAGGTTATTAAGAGTGATAAGTGTGGTCTGGGAGAGGTTATTAAGAGTGATAAGTGTGGTCTGGGAGAGGTTATTAAAAGTAATAAGTGTGGTCTGGGAGAGGTTATTAAGAGTGATAAGTGTGGTCTGGGAGAGGTTATTAAAAGTAATAAGTGTGGTCTGGGAGAGGTTATTAAAAGTAATAAGTGTGGTCTGGGAGAGGTTATTAAGAGTGATGAGTGTGGTCTGGGAGAGGTTATTAAGAGTAATAAGTGTGGTCTGGGAGAGGTTATTAAGAGTGATAAGTGTGGTCTGGGAGAGGTTATTAAGAGTGATGAGTGTGGTCTGGGAGAGGTTATTAAGAGTGATGAGTGTGGTCTGGGAGAGGTTATTAAGAGTGATAAGTGTGGTCTGGGAGAGGTTATTAAGAGTGATAAGTGTGGTCTGGGAGAGGTTATTAAGAGTGATAAGTGTGGTCTGGGAGAGGTTATTAAGAGTGATAAGTGTGGTCTGGGAGAGGTTATTAAAAGTAATAAGTGTGGTCTGGGAGAGGTTATTAAGAGTGATAAGTGTGGTCTGGGAGAGGTTATTAAGAGTGATGAGTGTGGTCTGGGAGAGGTTATTAAGAGTGATGAGTGTGGTCTGGGAGAGGTTATTAAGAGTGATAAGTGTGGTCTGGGAGAGGTTATTAAGAGTGATAAGTGTGGTCTGGGAGAGGTTATTAAGAGTGATGAGTGTGGTCTGGGAGAGGTTATTAAGAGTGATAAGTGTGGTCTGGGAGAGGTTATTAAGAGTGATAAGTGTGGTCTGGGAGAGGTTATTAAAAGTAATAAGTGTGGTCTGGGAGAGGTTATTAAGAGTGATAAGTGTGGTCTGGGAGAGGTTATTAAGAGTGATAAGTGTGGTCTGGGAGAGGTCATTAAGAGTGATAAGTGTGGTCTGGGAGACTTCATTAAGAGTGATGAGTGTGGTCTGGGAGAGGTTATTAAGAGTAATAAGTGTGGTCTGGGAGAGGTCATTAAGAGTGATAAGTGTGGTCTGGGAGAGGTTATTAAGAGTGATGAGTGTGGTCTGGGAGAGGTTATTAAGAGTGATAAGTGTGGTCTGGGAGAGGTTATTAAGATTGATAAGTGTGGTCTGGGAGAGGTTATTAAGAGTGATAAGTGTGGTCTGGGAGAGGTTATTAAGAGTGATAAGTGTGGTCTGGGAGAGGTTATTAAAAGTAATAAGTGTGGTCTGGGAGAGGTTATTAAGAGTGATAAGTGTGGTCTGGGAGAGGTTATTAAGAGTGATAAGTGTGGTCTGGGAGAGGTTATTAAGAGTGATAAGTGTGGTCTGGGAGAGGTTATTAAAAGTAATAAGTGTGGTCTGGGAGAGGTTATTAAGAGTGATAAGTGTGGTCTGGGAGAGGTTATTAAGAGTGATAAGTGTGGTCTGGGAGAGGTTATTAAGAGTGATGAGTGTGGTCTGGGAGAGGTTATTAAGAGTGATAAGTGTGGTCTGGGAGAGGTTATTAAGAGTGATGAGTGTGGTCTGGGAGAGGTTATTAAAAGTAATAAGTGTGGTCTGGGAGAGGTTATTAAGAGTGATAAGTGTGGTCTGGGAGAGGTTATTAAGAGTGATGAGTGTGGTCTGGGAGAGGTTATTAAAAGTAATAAGTGTGGTCTGGGAGACTTCATTAAGGGTGATAAGTGTGGTCTGGGAGAGGTTATTAAGAGTGATAAGTGTGGTCTGGGAGACTTCATTAAGAGTGATAAGTGTGGTCTGGGAGAGGTTATTAAGAGTGATAAGTGTGGTCTGGGAGAGGTTATTAAAAGTAATAAGTGTGGTCTGGGAGAGGTTATTAAGAGTGATAAGTGTGGTCTGGGAGAGGTTATTAAAAGTAATAAGTGTGGTCTGGGAGAGGTTATTAAAAGTAATAAGTGTGGTCTGGGAGAGGTTATTAAGAGTGATAAGTGTGGTCTGGGAGAGGTTATTAAAAGTAATAAGTGTGGTCTGGGAGAGGTTATTAAAAGTAATAAGTGTGGTCTGGGAGAGGTTATTAAAAGTAATAAGTGTGGTCTGGGAGAGGTTATTAAAAGTAATAAGTGTGGTCTGGGAGAGGTTATTAA
>NC_091319.1:5156859-5161859 GCF_038502225.1 Cherax quadricarinatus
TCACCTCCTGCATCACCTCCTGCATCACCTCCTGCATCACCTCCTGCATCACCTCCTGCATCACCTCCTGCATCACGTCCTGCATCACCTCCTGCATCACCTCCTGCATCACCTCCTGCATCACCTCCTGCATCCCCTCCTGCATCACCTCCTGCATCACGTCCTGCATCACCTCCTGCATCACCTCCTGCATCACGTCCTGCATCACGTCCTGCATCACCTCCTGCATCACGTCCTGCATCACGTCCTGCATCACCTCCTGCATCACCTCCTGCATCACCTCCTGCATCACCTCCTGCATCACCTCCTGCATCACCTCCTGCATCACCTCCTGCATCACCTCCTGCATCACGTCCTGCATCACCTCCTGCATCACCTCCTGCATCACCTCCTGCATCACCTCCTGCATCACCTCCTGCATCACCTCCTGCAGATAAGGTAGAAATAACAGTATGGTGTTGGTAGCGCAGTATTGTACGAGTTATGTGATGGACTGAGGTAAACACAGCCAGCGACAACATCACAGTGATGTATTACTTTAATATTATGGTCTTTGTTGAGATCTTGTTTGTTTTATTGACCCTCCTAGGTGGGCACCCACCTGCAGGGTGGTGGGTGGGAGCCCACCTGCAGGGTGGTGGGTGGGAGCCCACCTGCAGGATGGTGGGTGGGAGCCCACCTGCAGGGTGGTTGGTGGGAGTCCACCTGCAGGGTGGTGGGTGGGAGCCCACCTGCAGGATGGTGGGTGGGAGCCCACCTGCAGGGTGGTGGGTGGGAGCCCACCTGCAGGGTGGTGGGTGGGAGCCCACCTGCAGGGTGGTGGGTGGGAGCCCACCTGCAGGGTGGTGGGTGGGAGCCCACCTGCAGGGTGGTGGGTGGGAGCCCACCTGCAGGATGGTGGGTGGAAGCCCACCTGCAGGGTGGTGGGTGGGCACCAGGTGCTCTGAAAAGTTCAATATTTGCCATAAGTTTAAAAGTTCCCATAATCCAGATTCATTTCCTTTACATTTTCATTTCCTTGACCTTAACTTTATTGTCTTCGTTGTCTTCTCTCTGCTGTTAAATTTATCATAATTCCTTTCATCTTTGTTTCGTTGTAAGCTGTATAGTCCTTGTGGCTTAGCGCTTCTTTTTGATTATAATAATAATAATAATGTTTCGTTGTAAGGACAGATGTGACTGTACTCAGCTATTGTGGCTGCAGGGGTTGAGTCTTAGCTCCTGGATCCTTCTCTCAGCTTGCCAGATTCAATCCATCCTAACCTTGTGAAGCCTATCGTACCAGCTCTTAAAACTGTGTATGGAGCCTGCCTCCTCCGGCTCCTTGTTGTGGTCGTTACACTTCCTGGCCACCCTGAAACTGAAGAAATACTTCATGACATCCTCGTGGCTCGTCTGTCTTCCAGTTGTGTCCGTAAGTACCTGTTTCCCACCTCTCAAACAGCTTATCCCAGTCTGCCTCTCCCAGTACCTCTCAAATTTTTGTATGTTGTTATCATGTCTCCCCTGCTTCTTCTCGCCTTAGGTAGGGTAGTGTACCTGTAGTCAGTTGCCGGGGTCATCGCCCCCCCCCGTAGCGACCTCAAACAGGTTGTTGGTGCTATCCTCACGCAGTCCTACATAGGCACAACCTAGCTGATCAGCAGCTAACTTGTGGTTCGTTGGTGATTCCCTTTATGTAAGAAGGGAGTCAACACTCCCCGCAGCCCTCAGTCTGAGTGAGGACTATCACACCCAGCACAAATATGCCCGTCGTTTGGCAGAAACGACGGGGATATTTGCCATTTCGTCGAAGTATTGTGTGACTTAATACCTATAACTTGGAACATTGGAACAAATTATATGTATAATTGTGGAATGTTAATGAATGAATCTGATAATGTTTCCACTGTGTAAGAGTGAAGTAGTGACCAGATTGTGATAATAATAATCTCTCTCCTTCTCTTTCTCCGTCTCTCTGATACAGGGGTCATATCAGGGTTGATCACGAAGCATGCATCTTGCATCTCTGGGTGAGACAATTTAGTCTGCAACATGCAACTGGACTTACCCCTTGCTCTCGTTGTCTGCCAGGCAGGTGGGCAAGGGTAGGTACATGGTAGTTGCTCCAACAACAGTGACAAGGGTAAGGATAGCCTAGTGTTTATCAACAAGTACCTTGTTCTACTACAACTACTACTATTACTGCTGCTATTATTACTACTATTACTACTACTACTACTACTACTACTACTACTACTACTACTACTACTACTACTACTACCACCAGCAGCAGCAGCAGCAGCATCACCGCCTCCGCCGCTACCTCCATTGCCACTACCACCACCACCACCACCACAACTACCACCACCACCTGCAGCATCACCACCACCAGCACTACTTCCTGCAGCATCACCACCACCAGCACTACCTCCAGCATCACCACCACCACCACCTCCTGCAGCATCACCACCACCACCACCTCCTGCAGCATCACCACCACCACCACCACCTCCTGCAGCATCACCACCACCTCCTGCAGCATCAACACCACCACCACCTGCAGCATCACCACCACCACCTCCTGCAGCATCACCACCACCACCTCCTGCAGCATCACCACCACCAGCACTACCTCCTGCAGCATCATCACCACCACCTCCTGCAGCATCACCACCAGCACTACCTCCTGCAGCATCACCACCACCAGCACTACCTCCTGCAGCATCACCACCAGCACTACCTCCTGCAGCATCACCACCACCAGCACTACCTCCTGCAGCATCACCACCACCAGCACTACCTCCTGCAGCATCATCACCACCAGCACTACCTCCTGCAGCATCACCACCACCAGCACTACCTCCTGCAGCATCACCACCACCACCTCCTGCAGCATCACCACCACCACCTCCTGCAGCATCACCACCACCACCTCCTGCAGCATCACCACCACCAGCACAACCTCCTGCAGCATCATCACCACCACCTCCTGCAGCATCACCACCAGCACTACCTCCTGCAGCATCACCACCACCAGCACTACCTCCTGCAGCATCACCACCAGCACTACCTCCTGCAGCATCACCACCACCAGCACTACCTCCTGCAGCATCACCACCACCAGCACTACCTCCTGCAGCATCATCACCACCAGCACTACCTCCTGCAGCATCACCACCACCAGCACTACCTCCTGCAGCATCACCACCACCACCTCCTGCAGCATCACCACCACCACCTGCAGCATCACCACCACCACCACCACCTCCTGCAGCATCACCACCACCACCTGCAGCATCATCACCACCACCTGCAGCATCATCACCACCACCTCCTGCAGCATCACCACCACCACCTCCTGCAGCATCAACACCACCTGCAGCGTCACCACTACCTCCTGCAGCATCATCACCTCCTGCAGCATCACCACCACCACCTCCTGCAGCATCACCACCACCACCTCCTGCAGCATCACCACCACCACCTCCTGCAGCATCACCACCACCACCTCCTACAGCATCACCACCACCTCCTGCAGCATCACCACCACCACCTCCTGCAACATCACCACCACCACCACCTCCTGCAGCATCACCACCACCTGAAGCAGCATCACCACCACCTGCAGCAGCATCACCACCACCACCTCCTGCAGCATCACCACCTCCTACAGCATCACCACCACCTCCTGCAGCATCACCATCACCTCCTGCAGCATCACCACCGCCTCCTGCAGCATCACCACCACCACCTCCTGCAGCATCACCACCACCACCACCTACAGCATCACCACCACCTCCTGCAGCATTACCACCACCACCACCTACAGCATCACCACCACCTCCTGCAGCATCACCACCACCTCCTGCAGCATCACCACCACCTGCAGCATCACCACCACCAGCTGCAGCATCACCACCACCTCCTGCAGCATCACCACCACCTCCTGCAGCATCACCACCACCTGCAGCATCACCACCACCTCCTGCAGCATCTTGTATGACTGACCAGGGGAGGAGGAGAGAGTTATTTTTGGCAGTGTGTGAACTGGACCAGAGTGTCCTACAAGCCACTGCTACTTGTTTCCTTGTTCCACTCTAACAGTGTTGTAAGGAATGAGTTGCCAGGTGTTCATAAGAGCGAGCATTCAGGTGGCACCTTGAATTACAAGATACATGGTGTCATCATTGTTAATCATGGTGCCAGCATAGAATTAATCATGGAGCCAACACACTGGGTTGGCACCATGGTGCCAGAGAAGCTATCACGTTTCTCTCACGCCTGTCTTACAGCTTGGGAGAAAACCTTACCTTGGTATGGTTCCTGTCAGACACCACAGTTTATCATGGCTCCTATAACACAAGACAGCTTACCAACACACCCCACGGTGTCTTCAAGAGGAAACCTAGATAAGTTCCTCAGAAAACTTCCTGATCAACCAGGCTGTGATGCCTACGTTGGGAGGCGTGTCATAACACCAATAGTCTGATCAGAAGCTCATCCAGGAGGCCTGGCTTGGCGCCCGTTTCCGAAGCCTGGTCTGGCACCCGTTCCCGAAGCCTGGTCTGGCACTCGACCACGATGCCTGGTCTGGCACTCAGTTAAAAGGCCTGGTCTGGCAGCCAGCTAAGATACCTGGTCTGCCAGCCAGCTAAGAGGCCTGGTCTGGCAGCCAGCTAAGAGGCCTGGTCTACCAGCCAGCTAAGAGGCCTGGTCTGGCACCCAGCTAAGAGGCCTGGTCTGGCACCCAGCTAAGAGGCCTGGTCTGGCGAAAAGCTAAGAGGCCTGGTCTGGCACCCAGCTAAGAGATCTGGTCTGGCACTCGGTTAAAAGGCCTGGTCTGGCACACGGCCACGATGCCTGGTCTGGCGCTCTGTTAAAAGGCCTAATCTAGCACCCAGCTAAGAGGCCTGGTCTGGCACCCAGCTAAGAGGCCTGATCTGGCACCCAGCGAAGAGGCCTGATCTGGCACCCAGCTAAGAGTCCTGATCTGGCACCCAGCTAAGAGGCCTGGTCTG
>NC_091319.1:5166859-5219359 GCF_038502225.1 Cherax quadricarinatus
GGGAGGCTGAGGGCAGGTGAGGTGTGGGAGGCTGAGGGCAGGTGAGGTCACATACCCAAGGTGTGCCAGACAAGGTCAACTCACTTTTACTGCGTCGTATCACTCACTACCTTCAATAACAACACCACCACCACCACACAATAAATTTAACACTTCAAAATAATTTTTAAGAGATGTTAGCACCAGCGGCATGGAAGACCACCTTCCCATCATAACCTGGCTGATCCACCGCTTATAATATGCTCTTGAAAACTTCTGTTATTGCTGTGGTAACATTTCTTATATCTGCTGGTAGAAGGTTACATAGTCGTGGACCACGAAAGTTGACACAGTTCTCCAGCTGTGCTCATGACACCTCTGGACTTCATGGGATTCATTCTACATTTCATCTCGTATCTTTCACGCTAGTAAGTTGTTGTATTGGTGTGCACATTGGGATTTAACCCTCAAGTGTTTTGGGTACACCTATATTATGAAGTATCCCTTCCTGACAGCACTTTCCAGGTGAGAGTGAATGGTAACACCATAGACGTGATTCGCTTTATTGCAAGCTTCACATGATACAGATAATCATTTTCGTGACTTTTGATGTGTTTGACTTAGTTTGCTCTCTAAACGAAAGATCATTTGGCATTGTACCACCACCAGAAGGTGTTGGTGGTGGCTGTGTGTGGGTCTGGGGCCACCAACAGGTGGTGGTAGCCTCTGTGTCGGTCTGGGGCCACCAACAGGTGGTGGTAGCTGTGTGTGGGTCTGGGGCTACTAACAGGTGGTGGTGGAGGCTCTGTGTGGGTCTGAGGCTACCAACAGGTGGTGGTAGCCTCTGTGTGGGTCTGAGGCTACCAACAGGTGGTGGTAGCCCCTGTGTGGGTCTGGGGCTACCAACAGGTGGTGGTAGCTGTGTGTGGGTCTGGGGCTACTAACAGGTGGTGGTAGCCTCTGTGTGGGTCTGGGGCTACCAACAGGTGGTGGTAGCCTCTAGAACCACCAGAGTCATCGCAAGTAGCAAACAAAAGAGCATCAGTAATCAGGTTGGACCAGGCTCAAGTCGGTCACTTATCAGAGCGCCGCATCACTTGCTTCTGCAGGTCGGGTGGGTGGGTGAATGGGTGGGCGGATGAGTGAAAAAGAAGACTGGGTGGGTGGGTGAGTACTCACCGAATTGGACCCAGTTTAGGTTGTTTGCTGAGGACCATACACTCACTGGTGTCTGTACGTTACTTTGTGTTTTGAGGATCATCGCCTCCGCGGCTCAGATCTAGACAAGGCCTTTCTAGTGGGAAACTGATCAGTGAGGCTGTTGGTGCATCACCGGCCTTATTATACCTGTGTTTGAAGCTGTTTGCGTCGACCGCTTCCTCTTCCAATTCATTTTATTTCTAAGCAAGCACAAGAAGCAAGAGAAATACTTACATGCTGGGCACCACACCTGCATCACACGCTCGGCAGTGCAAGTTATCAGGATGGATACTCAGTAATACCGATAGACTGGACATCTGAACACAAATGACATGGAAGCAGGGGGTGAGAGAGAGAAAGAGACTTATTATTGTTATGACACATACAAATAGGGAACAAGATGAAGTTGGGGCCCACAGATGAGAGATAGAGAGGGGGGGGAGAGAGAAGGAGAAGAGTGTTGAGAGTCCGGTAATAATTAACCAACGATTGTCTCTTATGAGTCGGCCGGTTGCAGCCGGCTTTTCCAAGAGATGACGTTATGCTGAGAGTGGTGGTGGTGGTGGGCAGGACACCTGCACCACTGATGGTGGTGGTGGTTGGCAGGACACCTGCACCACTAGTGATGGTGGTGATTGGCAGGCTAACTTGCACCACTACCATGATATGAAAAAAAAAATTCCCATCTCTGGTGGCGAAGAGAATACCGTAGTCATACCTCCATCCCTCACAGGTCTTCCTGGAGCTGTGTCTGGCGGGCTGTTGCTTGTGTTCAAGAAATGTCGCTTAAGATCTCAGTGGAAATGAATGTATCACCTGGCGAGCCTGGCCCATGGCCGGACTCCAAGAGTAGTCAAACTCTCGAAGCTCTTCAAAGGTAAGGTAGCACGCAAATTACCAACACGTGCCGAAGAACACGAGCATGCTGTTGCTATCTTCGTAAGCTCAAAGAGCGCTTAACCAAGCCAAGAAACTGGTGTTTTAGTAAGCTTCCCCAGAGAGCAGCTCCACTCAATGATGGCAGAGGTGTTGTTGTTTGCTTAATTAAGTTTTGAGTATATAGACTGCACAAGGGTCATCAAAACTGCACGTAAACTGTTTACTACCAGACAAGAATACTTTAATCTGTAAAACGGATTAAAGTCAGCATACAATGTATATGCTGAGAGAGATATATACACATTTTGGTGTATATATCCTGTGATTTGTTTGGCACGACACAGGGAGCAACCATATTCATGTCTGGTGACTGGGTCTAACTTCTGGTTGATGGCCTGGTCACTCAGGCTGTTGGTGCTTGCAGCAAGAAGTCCTACATAGGTGAATTGACCGCGACAAATCCAACTATAAAATTTCCCGCCTAAGAAACTGCCCCGAGCACTCAAACATAAACTAATGTATGATAATGTGAGAAGTCACGAAAGCGCTTGCAATTTCACTTTTTTTTCACAGTGGTTGTTCTGCGTAGACAGTACATATTATACTATAATTTGTATTTGTTTCCCTTGTTTTGTTGTTGCATTAAAATTAGAGAAGTGGTGTATCACCTGGGCATGTTTATAATTACTCTGTACCTAATTACCATGTACATAATTATCTTCATATCCAGTGTGGGTAATCTTCTTTCTTACCTTGTTCCAATTCATTCTGGTAATTAGTTTGATTAAGAATGTCATTGTTGTTTTTGTTGTCGTTGCTGGGATTGCTTTTTTGCTTGTAAAGGATGGTGGTAGTAGTGGTTAATGCAGGTGAGTGATGGGAATCTACCTGGGTATTATGTAACCACCTACACCCACCTGTCTTCTTCAAGTGTTTTGGTGGTGGGTGTCTTGTTTTTGTTGCTGTGTCGTTGTCAGAGTTTTCTTGTCGCTTGTGCTTGTTACGCTAATTATCGGCTTCTTTGCTTAGTGTGTGTGTGTGTGTGTGTGTGTGGTTGTAATTACCTCTTGAGATGGGTGGCGTCGAGCTCTAGCACTTGGACCCGGGGGGTCTTACAACATACTGGCTTTGTTGATTCCCGGGGAGGAAGGTTATCACTCCCCTCTACCCACTCCCATTCCAGGTCTGTGTTGATGACCTGATTTGTTAGGTTGTTGTTGGTAGCAGCGCACAGTAAAACATGGGCTTCACACCCTAGATGATCAGTTGTTTACTGTCGTTCTGGTTCCTCTGTCAGCGTATTATTATTATTATTATTATGTTTGGTTAGGTGAGTATATTATATCACGTGAGTATATATATATATATATATATATATATATATATATATATATATATATATATATACCTAGGTAGTAGGTTGGTAGACAGCAACCGCCCAGGGAGGTACTACCGTCCTGCCAAGTGAGTGTAAAACGAAAGCCTGTAATCGTTTTTCATGATGGTAGGATTGCTGGTGTCTTTTTTTCTGTCTCATAAACATGCAAGATTTCAGGTACGTCTTGCTACTTCTACTTAAACTTAGGTCACACTACACATACATGTACAAGCATATATATACACACCCCTTTGAGTTTTCTTCTATTTTCTTTCTAGTTCTTGTTCTTGTTTATTTCCTCTTACCTCCATGGGGAAGTGGAACAGAATTCTTCCTCCGTAAGCCATGCGTGTTGTAAGAGGCGACTAAAATGCCGGGAGCAAGGGGTTAGTAACCCCTTCTCCTGTATATATTACTAAATGTAAAAGGAGAAACTTTCGTTTTTCCTTTTGGGCCACCCCGCCTCGGTGGGATACGGCCGGTGTGTTGAAAGAAAAAGAATATATATATATATATATATATATATATATATATATATATATATATATATATATATATATATATATATATATATATATATATATATATATATATATATATACAAACATTTTCTCTACGTCCACAGTAGGACTCGAACCTGCAAACTCTGTATCAGAGGCTACAGTACTTTACCAGTAAGCTAGACCCAAGATAAGTATGGGCGTCCAGCCGGAGCCAGACGATGTTTCGCCATACCCCCAGGGACCAAGCTCGTTTTGAAAGTTATTTCATCGAATCCTGCCACATGCAGTGGACAGCGAAAGAGATTTGAAATGCTTAACAATTCGCAAACAGGCGAAATTATTTACAAACGTGCTTGGTGCCCCGGGGGTATGGCGAAACATCGTCTGGTTCCGGCTGGACGCTCATACTTATCTTTGGGGTAAAGTACTGTAGACTCTGATACAGAGTTTGCAGGTTCGAGTCCTGCTGCGTACGTAGAGACGATGTTTGTAAATAATTTCGCCTGTTTGCGAATTGTTAAGCATATATATATATGCTTAACATGACGCTTTAAACCACCCTGGTTGGGTGGTCCTGTGGTTTAAAGCGTCATGTGGTTCTCGCTTACCATGAGGCAGGCCAGTACAACATGGGTTCGAATCCTTGGCTAGCGCAGTGTTGTTATTGATATATATATATATATATATATATATATATATATATATATATATATATATATATATATATATATGCAATAAGATCACAGTAAACAGGTGATTTTAAAATATGCAAAACAACCACTGTGGTTGTTTTGCATATATATATATATATATATATATATATATATATATATATATATATATATATATATATATATATATATATATATATATATATATATATATATATATATACAAAACAACCACTGTGGTTGTTTTGCATATATATATATATATATATATATATATATATATATATATATATATATATAGGGTTGAACTCGAGTAGCCACTCTCTTGATCATTACAGCAGGATGTTAAGTCTTGCTGGTCTCCCCAGTAATCGACGTCTTTATTAGTTTAGCATCGTCTGCCAAACACGGACCAGGTATTATCTTTGCAAAATATTAAAATTTATGTATAGGGAGAACAGTACTGAGTCTGAGAGCTGATGCTGAGAGGATATCACTGGTTATTAAACTGGCCCACTCACTTCCAGCTGACAACAACCAGCTCCAGCTGACAGCGACCACTAGTTGACAGTAACCAGCTCCAGCTGACAGCAACCACTAGCTGACAGCAACCAGCTCCAGCTGACAGCAACCAGCTCCAGCTGACAGCGACCACTAGATGACAGCAACCAGCTCTGACAGCGACCACCAGCTGACAACAACCAGCTTCAACTCACAGTGACCACCAGCTAACAGCAGCAGCTCCAGCTCACAGCGACTACCAGCTGACAGCAACAGCTTCAACTCACACTTGCATGTACAAGTGCAGTTTAGTGTACTTGTCTCAGGATATAAAGCTCTCTTGATCATACTTTGTATCTCCCCGTCCAGGACATCTGACCCCATGCTGTCCACTTGCTGTCCTCTTGACAGTAGTGGTGGTTGTGGGCGGGTGAGTTATAGGTGGTGGTGGTATGTGGTGGTTGAGTGGTGGTGGTGTCAGTTGGATGATAAATATTGGTGTTAGGTTCAGAGTATGATGGAGGGAGGGAGGTGAGATCTTACGGTGTGAGGGATGCAGGTGGAGTCGACTGGATGGCAGCAGGGTAAAGTTGGTACCAAGTGGAGCAACAAGTGAGATATATACATCAGGATGACGGCACTGCACTGTTGTCAGGTAGAGGGGAGGGGAAAGGTGGCACCTGTGTCCCAGTGTGTGTGGGTGGGAGGGAAGGTGGCAACTGTGTCACATTGTGTGTGGGTGGGAGGGAAGGTGGCAACTGTGTCACATTGTGTGTGGGTGGGAGGGAAGGTGGCAACTGTGTCACATTGTGTGTGGGTGGGAGGGAAGGTGGCAACTGTGTCACATTGTGTGTGGGTGGGAGGGAAGGTGGCAACTGTGTCACATTGTGTGTGGGTGGGAGGGAAGGTGGCAACTGTGTCACATTGTGTGTGGGTGGGAGGGAAGGTGGCAACTGTGTCACATTGTGTGTGGGTGGGAGGGAAGGTGGCAGCTTCACCCTATGTGGTGCAAGAAAGGTGTACAATACCGACAAGATGAAAGTTAAGACACATGTGCAACATCTGGTTATCTTTATTGTAGACGTTTCGCCCTCCAGTGGCTTTATCAATACAAATTCTAGGACATAATTAGAAGACAGTAGAACTATATACAAATGAGGGACTGATTACCTCATCTTTTGTATATAGTTCTACTGTCTTCACATTATGTCTTTGAATTTGTGTTGATAAAGCCAATGGATGGCGAAACGTCTACAAAGATAACCAGATGTTGTACATGTGTCTTAAAATTTCATCAACTTCACCCTGTGTTTGGGAAGAGGGGACAGTGTGTTGTCAACTTATTCAATACGAAAATTACATAACCGAAACAAAGGCTGGCTATGTTTTCTGTTATATTTCATAACACGGGATAGGTTTCATCTATCAGGTAATGAAATCTGTCAACCTGAGCTGGGAGACGTCAGCAGCATCAAGGAGATATCGTCAAACATTCCACTGTGAGTTCGGCAGCTATGACAGCTTCGAAGGTTTCGTACCAGCAGTGTTATTGCCTGAAGGAGGAAGGGAGGGAAGGTGTTTGTCTTCTCACCCTGACTAGCCAAGGTAAAACTCAGACAATTTCCTGAGACAACGTAAGGGGCCGCACCATTTCTTGTCCAAGATGAAGACAACCAGAGGATTTGCAACCTTGTCATGAAGACAGTGCTAAGCAAAGTCAAGGAAAAGACGAAGAAAGTCGAGAACTAAGGCTAAAATACGACTATTCTGACTCTTTTGAGGTTCAGCTCTGTAACTTGATGCACGAGTGCTTTAATTACTTCTTTTACAATCTATCGTCAAGCTTTAGTTCAGTCATCCCGTAAAAGATACAATGTAAAAGGTACAATGAATATCATTGTAAACGATACAATGATATTCATTGTAATTTTTTTGCAATTTTCTTTTCTCTAACGCACGATCTCTCTCGTTATTTTCTACAATAAACTCGCCAAAATCTGGGCCATAATTTTCAACATGTTGCGTCCTTGGTCCTGGACGGATTTATTTTCGTTCTTCCACGCATGGCTGCCTTTCAGCTTTTGTATTGTCTTTCCTCTGTTTCCTGCTGCGTGTTGTTGTGTGGTGACGCTCACCACCGTGTCTTCCGTTAGGTACTCTTGTTCACCTCCGCGTACTCTGTCAGGCACTCATGTTCACTTACGTGTCCCGTCAGGCACTCATTTTCACCTCCATGTACTCCATCAGGCATTCATGTTCTCCTTCATGTCCTCCGTTAGATCCTTATGATCACCTTCGTGTCCTTCGTCAAGCTCTCGTGCTCACCTTGTCCAGGACACCTTTTTTTTTATACCGATGTCATCGACCTCTTCGGGAGTGTGTGCCTCGTGTGTGCGTCTGGCACAGCTGCTTCTGCCGCACCCAGCGATGCTGTGGTGGCAGTACACTGCACAAGAATCACCCCGACGTAACCACAGGGGTAATTAGATCATCAAGGCTACCATAATTGCCAGTTTCCCTCCGTCAGCGTGACCATGGGTCGTCCACTGCTCTCTTACCAGGTACTGCCGCAGCATTTCTCTCCTATCAGGACACGCACAACGCGAGTGAAGAAGGGGAAAGCCACAAGAGGGCAGGACACTTGTTGCGAGACACCGGTGGTTGGCACCCAGTCGTGTCATCTAATCGAAACAAAAGGTATTGTCTCCTTTCACCGGTTTATTGTTACCTAGAGAATAGAGCCGTTAGCTTTGTGTGGAACATGAGATAGGGCCGGTCCAGGCACCACAGTGAAGGACCGGTCCAGGCACGACGGTGAAGGCCCGGTCCAGGCACCACAGTGAAGGACAGGTCCGGGCACTACAGTGAAGGATCGGTCCAGGCACCAAAGTGAAGGACTGGGCCCAGATATCAGAGGAAGGACCGGCACGAGATTCAGCAAACGGTGCAAAATACCCCCAGTGAAAAGTAGGGGTGCAAGTAGAAGTGGTCACGTGTAGAGGTGCTCTGGTGGAAGCAATGGTCTGCACCAGACTGAGTGCTGCGTCATTGTCTTAGAGTGACGCGCATCACGGCTTCGTGGAAGTAGTTATGATTCTCCAATAATTTATGTGAGAGTTATTGCAACAAAGGAGATTGTGTCAGAAACCGGAGGACTCCAGGGAGGCGCCGCACCTACAGTGCAACAAGGAATATTGACTCTGTCACGACTACTACTACTAATACCACTACTACTACTACTACTACTACCACTACTACTACTACCACTACTACTACCACTACTACTACTACCACTACTACTACCACTACTACTACCACTACTACTACCACCACCACCACCACCACCACCACTACTACTACTACTACTACCAGTGGCGAACGTACATTTTTTGCGGCCCTGAAGCTTGAACTGTTATGGGGGGCCCTTCGCATCCCCTTCTCATAAAGTAGACGTAAATTTTTTAAGCAATGTGGACCAAAGTTGCTTCTGGGGCCCCTCAGGAATTAGGGACCCTGAAGCTTAAGCTTCATTAAGTTTCATAGTAGATCCGACCCTGGCTACCACTACTATTGCGGCTGCCATCACTGCGCTGCAGCTACTAGTGTGGCTGCCATCACTGGCGCTGCAGCTACTAGTGTGGCTGCCATCACTGGTGCTGCAGCTACTAGTGTGGCTGCCATCACTGGTGCTGCAGCTACTAGTGTGGCTGCCATCACTGGTGCTGCAGCTACTAGTGTGGCTGCCATCACTGGTGCTGCAGCTACTAGTGTGGCTGCCATCACTGGTGTTGTCTAGAAGGCAAGGCAGAAGCAGCTGGGGTAATAAATGAGAGGTGATGCCATAATAACATGACAGTATAATGATTTGAATATTAAAAACAGTTTATGAAGAATGTTGGTGGTGGGTGAGGTGTTGTGGTGGTGGGTGAGGTGTTGTGGTGGTGGGTGAGGTGTTGTGGTGGTGAGTGAGGTGTTGTAGTGGTGGGTGAGGTGTTGTGGTGGTGGGTGAGGTGTTGTGGTGGTAGGTGAGGTGTTGTGGTGGTGGGTGAGGTGTTGTGGTGGTGGGTGAGGTGTTGTGGTAGTGGGTGAGGTGTTTTGGTGGTGGGTGAGGTGTTTTGGTGGTGGGTGAGGTGTTGTGGTGGTGGGTGAGGTGTTGTGGTAGTGGGTGAGGTGTTTTGGTGGTGGGTGAGGTGTTGTGGTGGTGGGTGAGGTGTTGTGGTAGTGGGTGAGGTGTTGTGGTGGTGGTTGAGGTGTTGTGGTGGTAGGTGAGGTGTTGTGGTGGTGGGTGAGGTGTTGTGGTGGTGGGTGAGGTGTTGTGGTGGTGGTTGAGGTGTTGTGGTGGTAGGTGAGGTGTTGTGGTGGTGGGTGAGGTGTTGTGGTAGTGGGTGAGGTGTTGTGGTGGTGGTTGAGGTGTTGTGGTGGTAGGTGAGGTGTTGTGGTGGTGGGTGAGGTGTTGTGGTGGTGGGTGAGGTGTTGTGATGGTGGGTGAGGTGTTGTGGTGGTGGGTGAGGTGTGGTGGTAGAATGGGAGGCACTGTGGTGAACCTGGAGGTTACCTGGAGTTATTATAATAACTCTCCATTAGTTCATGTTACAGGTGTTTGTATAGTAGACATTGTTACTGCTGTTGCAGTTTACAGAACAGGTGGTGAGTGTGTGTGTGTGTGTGTGTGTGTGTGTGTGTGTGTGTGTGTGTGTGTGTGTGTGTGTGTGTGTGTGTGTGTATGTGTATGTATGTGTGTGTATCCCATGAACGTACCATACATGACACCATGAACGTACCATACATAACACCTGTGTTGGTGTGTAACCTAACATTAACTAGAGAGGAAGCTACGAAGAAGTGAGACCACAACGTTGCTTTATGTAATGCACAATATAGATGCAAAAGAATACATAGTTAAGTAAAAAAGAAAGAAAGATGGAACAAAAGAGAGGAATCAAAAAGGTGTATAAGCCCGGATTTGGTAGGTGTAGGGACAACAGAGGAAGGTCTGACAGGAGGGTGTGACGGAGGTCTCGAGAGGTAGGACGTAGCGTGGAATGAGGAGAGGCAGGTGTGTTGTGAGACATTTTATGTCATTGATGTGTGGTGATGTGTGAGCACCGTAACGTATCTGAAGAGATTCAAGCAACTGCTAACCACACAAAAATTAATAATAAGAATGTAATAATAATAATAATAATAATAATAATAATAATAATAATAATAATAATAATAATAATAATATTGTTATCAATATAAGAGAATGTTTTTAGTTTTGTTCACTAACATAATAGTGTACCAGTCAATCTTTTAAAAACTTGATCAACTCAGTAAGCCATGTTTCTCTCTCTCTCTCTCTCTCTCTCTCTCTCTCTCTCTCTCTCTCTCTCTCTCTCTCTCTCTCTCTCTCTCTCTCTCTCTCTCTCTCTCTCTCTCTCTCCTAGCATCATGTAAATATGAATGGAAGATAAAGAAGTTTTAGGATGCGTTGTGACAAACATTGATGTTTACATGAGTGGAAGTCAGGCAGTTGTGTTGCAGCTGTTGACCAAATGTTGCAAGTGTTGAATCTCAGGGTTGCAGGTGTTGAATCTTAAGGTTGTAGGTGTTGAATCTTAGCGTTACAGGTGCTGAATCTTCAGTGTTGCAGGTGTTGAATCTTAGTGTTGGCTATTAGTGTTGCAGGCATGTAATAATGACTTTTGTTTGCAATAATCCATCCCATCCATTATTGGAGGATCAGGCTCTTTGACTCCATCAGATTACTTGCTGCGGATGATCACCGCCCCCGCGGCCCGGTCCCAGACCAGGCCTCCTGGTTGATGACCTGATCAATCAGGCTGTTGTGGTTGACCAAAGGGAACCCAGCGTAGGCACCACAACCCATTACTGGGGAATTGGAGACAATCAGGCTTATATAAAAAAAATATTAACACATCTGCCGTCTCCCACCAAGGCAGGGTGACCCGAAAAAGAAGAAACACTTTCATCATCATTCACTCCATCACTGTCTTGCCAGAGGCGTGCCTACACTACAGTTAATATATATATTTCTTTAGCTATAATTACACAGATTTTTGGAGAAATTACAAATGTATTTCATCTCCATTCAAAGCAGGTGAAATTGCAGATCTAGAGAGTGTACAGAGATCCTTTACTGCACGTATAAGTTCTGTCAAGCACCTTAACTACTGGGAACGCTTGGAAGCACTTGACTTGTACTCGTTGGAACGCAGGAGGGAGAGATGTCATAATCTACGCTTCTGCACACAGAAATCACTCCCTACGAAAGTAAAAGACTGGGCAGGCGATGCAAAATGCCCCAAATAAAAAGTAGGGGCGCCATTGGTACACTAAGGGAAAACACCATAAGTGTCCAGGGCCCAAGACTGCTCAACAGCCTCCCATCAAACATTAGGGGAATTGCCAATAAACCCCTGGCTGCCTTCAAGAGAGAGCTGGACAGGTACCTTAAGTCAGTGCCGGATCAGCCGGGCTGTGGCTCGTACGTTGGACTACGTGCGGCCAGCAGTAACAGCCTGGTTGATCAGGCCCTGATCCACCGGGAGGCCTGGTCATGGACCGGGCCGCGGGGGCGTTGATCCCCGGAATAACCTCCAGGTTCCAGGTAGTAACGTATGTGTAAAGTATCTTAAATAACTTCCAAGAATAATAGTAATTTGTTGAAATTGATGTTCTTGTGATAACTAGTAGCCTAACGTTAAGGTCCTTGTGATAACTAGTAGCCTAATATTAAGGTCCTTGTGATAACTAGTAGCCTAATATTAAGGTCCTTGTGATAACTAGTAGCCTAACATTAAGGTCCTTGTGATAACTAGTAGCCTAATATTAAGGTCCTTGTGTAACTAGTAGCCTAACATTAAGGTCCTTGTGATCAGTGCTGATTAGAAGATATGTGGAGTAAATCATGTGCATGAGGTTTGATCTGAGGAAGAGGAGAGTAGCCCCAGTTCCCTATATCCATTCCCATCGTCAAGATAGCTCCTTCTCTGGAGGTGATGCGGGAGGTCTGGGACATGATGTTGAAGGTATGCAAGGTGATGCTGGAGGTATGGGAGGTGATGCTGGAGGTCTGGGAGGTGATGCTGGAGGTCTGGGAGATGATGCAAGAGGTCTTGGAACTGATGCTGGAGTCTGGGAAGTGATGCTGGAGGTCTTGGGAGTGATGCTGGAGTCTGGGAAGTGATGCTGGAGTCTGGGAGGTGATGTTGGAGGTCTGGGAGATGATACTGGAGGTCTGGGAAGTGATGCTGGAGTCTGGAAGGTAATGTTAGAGGTGTGGGAGGTGATGGCGGAGGTGTGTGAGGTGATAGTGGAGGTTTGAGAGATGGTGCTGGAAGTCTGGGAAGTGGAGCTGGAGGTCTGGGAGGTGGTGCTGGTGGTTTGGGAGGTGGTGCTGGCGATTTGGGGGGTGGTGCTGGAGATTTGGGAGGTGGTGCTGGAGATTTGGGAGGTGGTGCTGGAGGTCTGGGAGGTGGTGTTGGAGATCTGGGAGGTGGTGCTGGAGGTCACACACTATATCAATTGTAAAGTTACCCATAAGAATATAAATAAACAGCACGCAGTGTATGGCACTTATTGAAAAGACGTTTCGCCCGAGGAAGAGGAGAATAACTCCAGTTCCCTAAATTAAGAGCTCTTTACCAATATCAAGATTCCTCTCCCTCTAGAGGTGATGCTGGAGCTGCGGAAGGCTGGCTATGGTTAATGGAATTTCAAGCCTATCAACAACCACACCAGAGTCAATAAGGCTGCACGTTGACGTGTTCGCCGCCAGACAAGAACACATTAATCCCTAAAATAGGGATCAAAGTGAACTCTTAAGCACATATACGCTAAGAGACATGCATCTTCCATTGTGTATATGTTGTGAGGCTGACCACACTGTACGATATGCTCCCAAGGTCGCCTGGCATCAGCGTCACTCACCTCACGGTTCAGTTGCGTAAAGTACGAGCAGCGGGGAGGTGTGCTGCTCCTCACCCTCCACCACCTGTAATGGATAATCAACTGATATCTCAAGTGACAGCTGTGTTTGTCTTGAGATAGACGATGATGTGTACGTGTGATGCCTGAGGCGGGTCGTGGGAACTCGTTGTTGCTATATATATAGTCAAGGATAGAAGTTGCAGTACATGGTTTGTGTTGTGATCTCGCGAGTGAATTGTGTTATTTATGTACTGAAGCAATAATATGGTGCAGAGGGTGGGAACCCATGGCGGGCGATGCCACAGTACGCTTCCAAAACACGGTGAAATGAAGTGGGTGTGAGGTACGCCAGGGTGAGGAGGTGCGTAGCTGTGTGTGTGAGAGTACCAGCAGCAGGGGCGGCGTAGCATCAGCAGCAATAGCAGCGTAGCAGCAGTATCAGCAGCAGCAACAGTCATGCTGCTTGAGCCCAGCCCACAGCAGCAGCAGCAGCAGCAGCAGTCACCAGTACCACAGCTGTATGGCTGTATCTGCCTCGCATGTAATGGTAGGTGATGCTGCTACCTACCATCCTCGCTACTTTCTCCACCATCTAACAAACATCATTGTAAAATTGCAGTTTTATACCGCCACAACGAATTAATAACTAGATCAGATGATCAGAGAAAAATAGTATCTGCCTTCCCACAAACCCAGCTTCCCGTTCTGTAGCAGTGAGCGCAAAAGGAATAGTACAGAGTGCGGCATAAGTTACAAATGCAGTTTCAATATCAGCGTTGAAGAATTAAAACCAGTCGAGCGAGACATTCACAGGTTAACGTATTTTAATTAAAAAATGGCAATTTGTCACCTTCAGAGCCTTATATTAATTTGAACCTAAAACTAGGATATAACTATTGAATATTTAATGCTAATCAGAAGTGGCTTTCTTAGGTTATCGCACAGAGACCAATATTATAAAATGTCCCAGCACTTTAAGTTGAAGCCGCTTAGAAGTTGCATTCTCAGGTTATCAGCGTTGAAGATTTGGAGCCGATCGGATAAGGCATTCAAATATCGCACAAAAACCAGTAGAGTTATTTCTGTTTTATTAAAGTTCTTCAATAAAATTGGCAAATTAGCATCTACACAGCCCAAATTAGTTTAAATGTTTACATATATGCAGCAGATTTCAAGGTTTGAAGCCGATCAGAAAAGTCGTTCTCCAGTTATTGCATGGAAAACAATTTAACAGAATTGTCAAATAAAAACTTGATACAGTTCAATAACACTGGGAAGTTGCTTTTTGAGATAATCACACCAGTGCTAAAACTTTGAAGCCTCTCCATTTACCCATAGCGCTGTATGACCCTTGTGGGTTTAGCGCTTCTTTTTTATTATAATAATCCACTTACCCACAGACTCGAACACTTAAGTTTATTATATTATTATTATTTAAATGTGTAATTATTATTGTTTTACTTGTTCGGCACGACACACACACACACACATGATGTGAAAAAACTTGTTAAAAGTTTATTATACGATAGTTATTCCTGGTTGACCAAGTTAGAACCAGAGTAGAAAGACTATACAGTGCAGTATTTTCCTTACAATAAATGAGTCCTGGTCTGAGACCGGGTCGCGGAGCCAATGACCATCTCAGCCATTAACAGACCCCCGCAACCTCAACTAGGTGAGTACACACACACACACACACACACACACACACACACACGGTGTAAGAAGGCAAAAACAAAGTGTAATAGAGAATGGAAAAAGTACAGAAGGCAGAGAACACACGAAAATAGGGAGATCAGTCGCAGAGCCAGGAATGAGTACGCACAGGTAAGGAGGGAGGCCCAGCGACAGTATGAAAATGACATAGCATCGAGAATCAAGACTGACCCGAAACTGTTGTATAGCCACATCAGGAGGAAGACAACAGTCAAAGACCAAGTGATCAGATTAAGGACAGAAGGTGGAGAACTCACAAGAAATGATCAGGAGGTATGTGAGGAGCTGAACAGGAGATTTAAGGAAGTTTTTACAGTAGAGACAGGAAGGGCTGTGGGAAGACAGCACAGAAGGGAACATCAAGAGGGAATATACCAACAAGTGTTGGATGACATACGAACAACTGAGGAGGAGGTGAAGAAGCTCTTAAGTGACCTTGACAGCTCAAAGGCCATGGGACCGGACAACATCTCCCCATGGGTCCTTAGAGAAGGAGCACTGCTGTGCGTGCCTCTAACCACAATCTTCAACACATCCCTTGAAACTGGGCAACTACCTGAGAAATGGAAGACAGCTAATGTAGTCCCCATATTTAAGAAAGGAAACAGAAATGAGGCAATAAACTACAGACCTGTGTCTCTGACATGTATTGTGTGCAAAGTCATGGAGAAGATTATCGGGAGGAGAGTGGTCGAACACCTGGAAAGGAACAAGATTATAAATGAAAACCAGCATGGGTTCATGGAAGGCAAATCTTGTATCACAAACCTCCTGGAGTTTTATGACAAGGTAGCAGAAGTAAGACACGAGAGAGAGGGGTGGGTAGATTGCGTTTTCCTAGACTGCAGGAAGGCCTTTGACACAGTTCCCCACAAGAGATTAGTGCAGAAGCTGGAGGATCAGGCGCACGTAAAAGGGAGGGCACTGCAATGGATAAGGGAATACCTGACAGGGAGGCAGCAACGAGTCATGGTACGTGAAGAGGTATCACAGTGGGCGCCTGTTACGAGCGGGGTCCCACAGGGGTCAGTTCTAGGACCAGTGCTATTTTTGATATATGTGAACGACATGATGGAAGGAATAGACTCTGTAGTGTCCCTGTTCGCAGATGACGTGAAGGTGATGAGAAGAATTAAATCGGACGAGGATGAGGCAGGACTGCAAAGAGACCTGGACACGCTGGACATGTGGTCCAGCAACTGGCTTCTCGAATTCAATCCAGCCAAATGCAAAGTCATGAAGATTGGAGAGGGGCAAAGAAGACCGCTAGGTGGACAAAGACTACAGACCTCACTCAGGGAGTAAGACCTTGGGGTGACCATAACACCGAGCACATCACCGGAGGCACACATCAACCAAATAACCGCTGCAGCATACGGGCGCCTGGCAAACCTGAGAATAGCGTTCCGATACCTTAATAAGGAATCGTTCAAGACACTGTACACTGTGTATGTTAGGCCCATACTGGAGTATGCAGCACCAGTCTGGAACCCACACCTGGTCAAGCACGTCAAGAAGTTAGAGAAAGTACAAAGGTTTGCAACAAGGCTAGTCCCAGAGCTCAAGGGAATGCCGTACGAGGAAAGGTTAAGGGAAATCGGACTGACGACACTGGAGGACAGAAGGGTCAGGGGAGACATGATAACGACATACAAGATACTGCGGGGAATAGACAAGGTGGACAGAGATAGGATGTTCCAGAGAGGGGACACAGGGACAAGGGGTCACAACTGGAAGCTGAAGACTCAGACGAGTCACTGGGACGTTAGGAAGTATTTCTTCAGTCATAGAGTTGTCAGCAAGTGGAATAGCGTAGCAAGTGAAGTAGTGGAGGCAGGAACCATACATAGTTTTAAGAAGAGGTATGACAAAGCTCAGGAAGCAGAGAGAGAGAGGATCCAGTAGCGATCAGTGAAGAGGCGGGGCCAGGAGCTGAGTCTCGACCCCTGCAACCACAATTAGGTGAGTACACACACACACACACACACACACACACACACACACACACACACACACACACACACATATATATATATATAGATATATATATATATATATATATATATATATATATAGAGATATATATATATATATATAGAGAGATATATAGATAGGGAGAGAGACAGACAGACAGACAGACAGAGACAGACAGAAACTACCGTTTACAGTGCAGATCCTTGTAACATTTACATAAGGAATTTTCCTCGTATTGCAGTTGGCATTTTCCTCTCAAACAGAGCATCTCTTATCTACCTGGAAGGTATTCCGCCCCCGCGGCCCGGTCCACGACCAGGCCACCCGGTGGATCAGGGCCTGATCAACCAGGTTGTTACTGCTGCAAGAGTTTTCTTTTTATTTTATTCTTATGTTGTCTTCAAATCTTGATCAGTACAATAGTCGGTTCATCCGCGGACGGGGGTTTACGTATTTGTAAGCAAGCCTAGCTTCATTTTCCACCATTCCTTAAACAATTGCAAGCGTCAACTTTGCAAGTTTCCAGCATTCATTTTTATTTTTATTTTAGGATAAGGTAGATTTTATGAATGTTTGAAGAAACTATATTTAACCATGAATGATTTAATGAAATGTTGATATATGTCACGTCACGTTAAAATATATTGTGTGGTGTGCGTACACGTGTACGTGCGGTGCTGGTGTCAGAGGCTGTGGTGGGGCGGTGCGTAATTATCTGTGGACTTGCTGGGTCATGACTACAAGCAGCCAGCGGGTAGGACACACCGAGTCAAATTTAGTGTTAGGAAGTTAGCTATTTTGTCATTTATGGAGAGAAATGTGGGATGTGTTAGCATTGCGTAGGATACTGTATAGTTAATAAGTTGGCTGGTAGACAGGAACCACCCAGGGAGCTTCTAGTGTGCTGGCATATGATGTGAAAAAACTTGTTAAAAGTTTATAATACGATAATTATTCCTGGTTGACCAAGTTAGAACAAGAGTAGAAAGACTATACAGTGCAGTATTTTCCTTACAATAAATGAGTCCTGGTCTGAGACCGGGTCGCGGAGCCAATGACCATCTCAGCCATTAACATAATGTGAAGTACGTAGGGTAACCGCCTCCCCTAGTAGAGGTAACATTTCAACGAAACATGGTCATAGTATACTTAATCCTTAGTAAATCTTTCGCTCCTTCGATGGTGGATGTTTCTCTTATTTTGAGATATTTTATGGGAAAGTCATGCGAGCAAAGAATACTGCTTGCACATCCTTGTTTTAGTAACAGATTCACTGTAGCATCTCCCGGCGGGTCTTCAGCAGGTAGGGGCTGTAAACAGTACACAGCGGCTGTATTTCTACTAATCATTTTCGTTTCAGATAAGAATTTTTCGCTAGTGCCTTCGCCACTGCGTCCCGGAGACCATTGTTTATTTACAGTGTCACCACCTGCTCCATGTGGTTCAGACCCATCATCTTTGAGACCTGTTTACAGGTGGCAGGTCAGGGATATTTAGTTGTGTACCATGGGAAGGTAATGCGAGTCATTCTAGCACCTGGTGGATCAACAGGTGCTACGGTATCATCTCGACCTCCTGCCAGATTAACAGGTGTGCCTCACCTCGGCGACGTCTGGTGAAGTAGCAGGTGCGCATGACTTGCCGTCCACATCTGGGGTTTTCACGTGTGATCGGCTCGCCGATGGAATCATATGGGTTGGCAGGTGGGTGTGTTGGTATGACTGGCTTACCCGCGGCTTGCGGTTGAGTTACAAGTGTGACAGGCTCGCAGTTGTCATCTAATGGTTAAAACTGGGGGTCACAATTGTGCTTGGCTCGCCGGTCTCATTCTCCTTCATCATTCGGGTGTTAGCTAGGGGTTAATTGGGAGTTATTTTGGCTATCGCAGTTCTTGTATCAGGGTTTTATCCCAGGTTTCTTGCGGTTTCTGCACGGCATTCAACCCCCTTAATCACATTCCTTAGCGGTGTGTTTTCCTGTACATTTTGTAAACATGGATAACTTATTTGTCAGTTTATAAAAACACGATCTAGACTTAGTGGACTCGAGTACAGTTTCCGCACCAACTAATGGCACTGTGCAGTAGAATTAACTGCGATCCCCGTTGTCATGGAACGGAAGTAGCACCATTCCCTAGCCGTTTAACTCAAGTGCTTGCTTCCTGAAAACGAAGACAGTATTTCTAGATGATCCCGAAGCTGCCACCATGTTGAATTTAACGTTACAGCATTACGTGTGAACAGCGAAACTTCCCAGATTCTAGCCACAGCCGTGGTAATGGCGCCCGCCACTAATTACACTGCAGATAGTCCGTAGTCATTATAAATGGTTCATTAGGCTGCCTAAACTCAGACCAGAGTCATATATTCAAGGATATATCAATTAAATTCTAACACTCCTTAATTTGGCCAGTGCTGTATTAATTATCATATGTTAACTACAGTAAATTTGACTAATTTTATATTTTTCGTTTACTCTTGCCATGATAATTGCTTTAAAATGGTAATACTTGTGTGTGTCTCGCTTCCAAACGTTACTTGTACAAGAATGGAAGCAGGAAACCGCGCCGCGGGGGCGGTCATCCCTGAACAGCTTAACAGATATATAACAGGCGCTTCAGCACACCTGAGTCTGAAGGTGTAGTGAGGGTGTGACGCACTCCATGGGATTATCATAGACACAGGGAAGCACTAAACCTGTGAGAGTGGTACAGAGTTTGATGAATGGATTGCAGTAAGACTTCATCTTAGGGAGAGGAGGGTGGGACTAATTCTTTAGATCAAGAGCCCTACACCAGCATCAAGGCACCCGCTGTGACATACCTGTGACCTGTTTCGAAATTTCTTCTATGCTTGAAGCCCGGCTTCAGGTCAGACCTCCCTGTTAACTGCTTGATAAAGTACGTTGTTAGTGCTATCGGCATAAAGGCCCATATAACCATCACAACTTGGTTGATCAGCAGTTTTCTGGACAGTGTGGTTCAGTTTGTTCAGGAAAATTTTTGCCTTCGTTCCATTAATAATTCGGATTTCTTGTGATAGCTTACATTTTGCAGAATCTTGGACCACGAGTATCGACAGTGTTCGGTATGAGTGGAAGTGTGGAACAATCCCAGTGAGAAGCAAAGGTGACGTTAGTACAGTTGCACTAACGTCACCTATGTTTCTCGCTGGGATTGTTCTACACTTTCTCTTATACTGCTCACTCCACTAAGTTATTATGGTCTCTTCTCTGTCCTGGAGAGAACAGTCGATGCGCATCGACGAATTTCCAGCAATTTCAATGCTGTATTGGCTCTTATGTGGGCAGTTAACGACCCCTGTATATTTTCCATCTGTACTTTCGACAAGATGAAATTAAGACATATGTGCAACATCTGGATATCTTTATTGTAGACGTTTCGCCATCCAGTGGCTTTATCAATATAAATTCCAGGACATAATTTGAAGACAGTAGAACTATATACAGAAGATGAGGTAATCAGTCCCTCAGCCTTGGAGTTGGTGCGAAAAGTACCTTAGTCTTAATTTCATCTTGTCGGTATTGTATACCATTCTTGTACTACTTTCTCTCCTCCCTCGAAAGACACTGTGAGCACAGAGCAGTACTCGAGACGTGAGAACACAAGTGATTTCAAAAGTACCATCACAGATGTTGATTCTGTTGTATTGAATGTTCTTATAATCCAGTCCTGTCATTCCAAACATTGTTTTCACTAAATAACATTATTATTCCAAATATATTATTATTCCAACGTCATGTAATTGTTCTCTACGGTCTATGACATGGTATACCTGCGTTCTGTATACTGTGGGCTTTTTGAGTTCCTCGTTCTTCCCATCTCTAAGCATTTGAGATTTGTCACCATTGAAGGGTGAGAATGTGTAACTTGGGTGTGCATGATTCTTGTGTAGGTAAGAGGATGAACAGAAGACCTGGAAATGTGTATGACTGTTGTGTGTGTGTAGGCGAGGGATTAGTATACCTGGGAATGTTTAGCATGAGGGAATGACTTGTGTATTGAGCGACTGTTATACCTGGAAATGTGTATATCATGACCACGGTGGGAAGAATGGAAACACCTCTTAACACTACCCTTGCTGCTGACTTATAACACCAGACTGATGATGTAGCACCTATCAGGATTATCAACATCTCAGAGGTAGAGGATCCGGCTTGGATTTTAGGGCTAAAAGAGACATAGGTATTTTGCGTTTATAAGCCTCGACTGCTACTTGCTGCTGCTGTTACCTCCTGCTCCTTCTGCTGCTTCCTTCTACTTCTTTTTCTTCATCATCATCGTCGTCGTCGTTGTCATCGTTGTCATCATCATCATCGTCGTCGTCGTCGTCGTCGTCGTTGTCATCGTTGTCATCATCATCATCATCATCGTCGTCGTCGTCGTCGTCGTCGTTGTCATCGTTGTCATCATCATCATCGTCGTCGTCGTCATCATCATCATCATCATCATCATCATCATCATCATCATCATCATCATCATCATCATCATCATCATCATCATCATCATCATCATCATCATCATAGTCATCATCATCATCATCATCATCTAATGTCGCGACTATTTCCTGTTGATGATTGTCTGAGAGACAGGATGACTAAGATCTGACATAATGTATTATTCAGTGTGGTTTTCTCAGGTTTAGTTCATTTTCCTTGGCATGAGCTGTAGTATGGTGTAGTGTCTGTCACTGTTGACGTGCTGGCTCGCCCTCTTACAACTTTATTAGTCGCCTCTCACTGGTCAAGACTTGAGCTTTTGACAGTGGTCTTCCGTACTTGGCTTTATTGCATGTCAGCGCATCTGTCACTGTAAAATTAAAAAAAAAATCCTTGTGAGAAATGTGTCGTGGATCATGTTAATGCCTGATTTAGGGGGAGGGATGCTTTGATGCTGGTGAAGGGCTTTTGATCCAAGGATATGATGTTACTCTCCCCTTCCTCGGATGAGAACACGATTACGTACCAATTCCCAGAAATTTGTCATATTCGTTTAGAATTGTGTTACTGGGTATTGAATTATATGTGTGTGTGTTTTTTTGTGTGTGCTTGTGTGTATGTACATGTATATGTGTATGTATGTATATATTTATATTTAGTTACCGGTTATCAAGAGTACTTCTGGATAGACACTTGGCCTGTTGCGTAATATAATCGCCTAATTTTGGTTGCAGGGGTCGATTCACAGCTCCTGGTCCCGCCTCTTCACTGGTCGCTAGTAGGTCATTCTCCCAGCTCCATGAGCTTTATCGTTCTCCTATTGTATGACCCTTGGTTTAGCGCTTCTTTTTTATTTTAATAACAGTTCATCATACCTCTTCTTAAAGCTGTGTATGGATCCTACCTCCACTACATCACTTGCCAGATTATTCCACTTCCTGACAACTCTATGACTGAAGAAGTACTTCCTAACATCCCTGTGATTCGTGTGTGTGTGTGTGTGTGTGTGTGTGTGTGTGTGTGTGTGTGTGTGTGTGTGTGTGTGTGTGTGTGTGTGTATGCGCTTGTGTTCTTACCTATTTGTGGTTGCTGGTGTCGATTCACAGCTCCTGGCCCCGCCTCTTCGCACGTCGCTACTAGGTCCGCTCCCTGCTCCATGAGTTTTATCGTGTGTGTGTGTGTGTGTGTGTGTGTAGTAAGGTTGGAGTGAGGTGTGGGTGTGGCGATGCCTGGTATGTAGTCAAGCAAGCGTAGCGTGTGTGGGCGATTTAATTGTCTTAGGAATATTGATGACAGGATTGATTTGTATGATTTATTGTACAAAACCACGGTTTATGTTTTGTTTTTGCAACAAAACTGAAGCTGTTATATAGAATAATGATTTGATCGATTTTTAGAAAATGGCTTAATAATTTCCTCTGCTAATAAGTCACCTGTGACCTTAGTTCCCTACAGCAGATGCCTGCTTGCTGTTGCAGGGTCCTTGATGCTGGGAACTGGAGCTATCCTCCTTTAGATCGAACCTGATTACCCCCATCCTTCCCATTCCCAGGCGATGTATGACAGTTAAATGTTCAGCACTTTCCCATAATAATAATAATAATAATAATAATAATAATAATAATAATCCTAACACGATGTCATTCATCACGGAAGTGTAATTTTGATGCACGTTTTGTGGTAATGGTTTCCACACTCGAGGATTTAATAACATGTTGCGAGTACAAGTGGAGTCTAATTCGGAATTGGAGGGTCGAGTAAAGGTCGGAGTTTCCTGCCTCCTCTGTCTGAGGGACGGTGGTTGTGGCCAGGCTGTCTCATACTGACGCTGGTGAACCTCTCAGGCTCCACACACTACGAAAGTCATACTAACGTAGGGTCAGATCCCCAGTCTGCATCATTACAACTTACTATAGGTACAGATACATAAGGAAGTATAGAATGGATCCAGTGAAAAGTACAATAATAGACAACTGTCAAGATCCGTGGTTCTAGATTCTTCAATATACTGCAGAAGATATAAATATTGCAGGAACAAATGCGTAAGTTTTCAAGAGCGAGCAGGACCACTGATCAACCAGGTTGTGGCGACTATGTAGCGGTGATAGCGTATGGTTGCAATGGCTATGTTCCTGCTACCAGGCCACTGGTGGTAGTAGCTTGGTTTGAAACATAGACAGTAAAACCGACTTGTAGAGAGCTTCATATGTACTTAATGCTGCCCTGGCTGGCTGACTTATACTGATGCTGACGTAAGGCTTGGCCAAACATTTCCAAAAATTACTTTAACTCTGATGATCATATCCTCCAAATATGTGTTAACGTCACACCAGTCGGGTTTATATTAATTTCTTGTATGTATCGATATCGTTCCAGACCATGGAGCTGAACTCTGCTCCAGGCGGAGGGACTGACCACCTCAAATACTTTTTTCTCCAAGGTTGATGGACTGATTACATCATCTTTATTTCATTTCTGCTGCTCCTTTTGTATTTGATTGAAGAAGCCTACTGTGTAGGCGAAACGTTTCATTAATAAAGATACGCAACTGTTGAACATATTTCATAATCTTCAAAATTGGAAATGTTGCATTCCGTACGAGAACTGAAGAATGCTTCTTATGGTTAGATTTAAACTTTTAGCAGTAGTGTTTATCTCAAAGGATCACATTCTTTTGGAGTTGTGTACATTTTAATTTATTAAGCAAATTTGTTGTTGTTCAGTCAGTGGAAGATGCCTCTTCTGATATGTCTCACCTAGTGAAGGACTTGGCTTGACTTTTTTTTAGTTGTGTGAAGGCCTACTTGTCAGTTTAATTGGAAAAAATGGGAAAATTTAAATATTGGGTTTAATTTGGTAATTTATGAATTCATCATGTGGTCGGCTTCAAACATTAACGCCGATAAATTGAGACTGCAACTTCTGAGCGGCTTCAAACTTAAAGTTCTGTTGTATTTTGGGATATTGTCTGCGGGATGTCTAGGGAATGTATCTTCAGATTGGCCTTCAACTTGCAGAGTTCGTGTAGCTTAGTGTTAGGTTCGATTTTTTTTTTTTTCAGCAAGAGAGTCAGGTAGACAGTGAAGCTGATTCTTACAACTCCTGGTAGCAATAAGAGCAACCTCATAAGAAGGAAGAACATTAAAAAAGTTGGGAAAGGAATTACTGGTGTGTAGGGGCCGGTTTTCCGCTTTTATTGAAGACACTGGCATACAAGCTTCCGTACAATAACATGTTAATGCCTCTTCTGATTGGCTTCAAACCTTCAACTCTGATATTTGGCTGCATTTCTAACTTATGCCTCATTCTGTATTAATTTTACATGCAGAGAGATGGAGAGGGCTGGGCTTATGGGATATGGGGATAACTCTTTGGGATCGGTGCAGAAATGAAAACACATTTGGTTGTTTTTGTGTGATTGTTGATACAGGGAGGGGGCCTCACTTTACAGCATTTCGCTAATACAACAGGTTTCAGTTATGCCTATTCTTGATTTATGCAGATTTCCTACAATAAATATATTGACCTTCACTATACGTTAAGGAAGAAAATATTTTCTGGTAAGTAATGTGTGTACTGTATATTTCTTTTTTTTTTTTTAGGCCTAGCTCCGTTGCTCACTTAATATATGATAGTGTAAGCATGTTATCAGGCTTTTATATGCATTTGAAAGTGAAAAGGAGGCCGTGTTTCACTTTACATTGATTTTTGCTTTACAGCAGTATCCCGTAACCAGACCTGCTGTATAAGCGGGGTCCTCCTGTACTTGGTAGTGTGACGTAGCACACACTGGCAGGTGTTAACATGTACACCTCAAGCATGTTCTTACTGGCGAGTCACAACCACTGACGCCGCTCCTAGTCTTGCTTCCTCTTCCCCATACCCTTATCATCCATTCTTTCTCTCACACCTCCCCTTATCTTCCCCATTTTTCTTTCCACCTTTTTCATAAACGTTTTGTATTTTTCATTCTCTTCATAAAGGTTCTACTTCTTTCCCATTATATATCTCATAAAACGGTTTATGTACTCTCCTTCGTATTTATACTTTATTAGTTAAGCCTTTTTGCCTCATTCATTCCACCTTGTTTGTATTTTTTTATGTTCTCCCATTCTCCTTTTCATTTGATTCGTAAACATTATTCTTTACGTTATGGTTCTCTTATCCTTGTATACTGTCACGGTATACTTATCCATGTTGCTGGTGAGACTCGAGGTTCTGGCTTAGTTAATATATTTTACACACACACACACACACACACACACACACACACACACACACACACACACACACACACACACACACACACACACACACACACACACACACACAAGAAATTTCAAACGAGGCTGCAGATTACGAAAGTCAACAATAGTTCGTTAAGCCATAAGCAGTATTAGGTTGCAGTGCATCTAGATTTGGCTGCAGCCAGAAGCAAGTTTTCCTGGTTGCTGCAGTGGCAGTCACAGTGCTCAAGATATAGTGAGTGACATTGTGGGTTGAGTAGATCCGTGAGGGTCGGTGGCTGGCTGGCTGGCTGTGTTGGCTGTGCTGGCTGTGTTGGCTGTCTGCCTGGCTGGCTGGCTGACTGGCTGGCTGACTGGCTGGTTGGGTGAGAGAGAAGTCATGAATTGCGCAAGTTGCGCCCTTATGTGAACACTGGCTGGCGGGGGCCCCCGTCTGTTCCTCTCATCACACTCCACACAAGATTGCCTCCTTCCACCGCTATTACCTCCCACATACTTAAGGTTTAAGTTCGTATGTTACACTGGACACGGTGCTCTAATGCTGAGTTACAGAGCTTAAGTCGCTGCTAAGCTTATGGCTTGACTGGCTGTTTAAATCAGTGACTCGTTCATACGTTGTCCTTAAACAGGGGGTTGTTTTATATTCGTTAGCCTTCTTTTTTTTTTTTTTAACTTGCAGAACTTGTATGGAGCGTGTTTATCTGGCCAAAGAGGAGGCTGAAATTGGAGGTTACGAGGCATGAACATCCTTGCCAGTTGTTTATTTATTGTGGTATGAATGAAATAGCTTTATGACGCCTGTGTTGCCAGGAATGGTGTTGCAACTTACTCAAAAGAAATGTGCCTTTCTAGTAATGGAATGAATATGCCTGTGCAGCTTTCTAAATACTAAATAAATTTATAAATTTGCGTAGTATAAGGAAAAATTATGGCAATAATGTTGCTAAAACACTTCACGAATAACACAAATTGGAAATTTGACTAGGTTTCGGTGTGGTTTTGACCGTTATCGAATTGTTGCTTGATAATGGTTCAGCAAGGACTGAAAATTCCTGTTTTTTTTTTTTTCATTTCCGATTTGTTGGTTGTAAATTCCATAGCGTTTTATGGTATTGCTCTTTTGTAATTGTTTCACTTTATTGGAAAACGAAGTTAGATTTGTTTTCGAATAGGAAATAGTTTACGTTGTTCTTACTGTAGGTGATATTTCCTAGAGTGACCTGGGAAAACACCCTCGTGGCTCCATGTTGTCTAGCGCTACCATGAAGATTCATCAAGTGTTTCTCAAAACTGGTCAGTTTTATTAAGAAATACTCACGTACTTCTGGTATTATTATTATTATTATTATTATTATTATTATTATTATTATTATTATTATTATTATATTATTAGTAGTAGTAGTAGTATTTTACAATTTCTGCACAGAATAAGATCAAACTTTTAGTTAATGATGCACAAAACACATGGTAAAGCTCCTGCTAGGTTTATCATTCTCGTTCTCGTTCTTGTGTTTCTTTGCTTGGCTCTAATTTTTTCCTTGGTATTGCAAGATTCTGTAATGTTTTCATTTCAAGAGCAACTTTCAGTTAATTCTAATGAATGTTTCATTTTGGATACTCAGGTTACATTAGACAGTTATGGGGAATATGTACAGCCTCACAAATCACCCAGCCTACTTTCATGTCTCCCTTCAGGGCATTAGACGAGCTAATTAAAGCAGATTCTTCCAGACAACCTGGTTGCTGTAGCAGGGGTACAAGACCCAGGCTGCACTAAGGCAGTTATTGATTGGGAGATACTCCAGCGTCAAAATCAGTTGCGATACTGGCCTATAAACAATCCAACTGGGACACGTCATTGCACAAAAGGTGTATAAAAACATGCTTCTTGATGCAACGTCCAACAGAGACATTGCTAGTCTCAAGGCTGTGAGTGCACATCCTTTGTCAGACTTCCTAACAGTTCCTATTTCAGCAATGGACACGTCTCGACCTGCAGATCCTCCTTATTGCATTGCCTTACACTGATTAAATTTGTATTTGCGGCAGTGCGCAAATAGGGAGAACCCTATTTCTTAGCATTCAGCAATTCGAGTTATCCTGCTAATTGCCCTGATGGAGTCCCACCCTATCCTTGGAAAAATAAGACTCGTGGTATTGAACTATACCTGTTTGTCCACTGCCTGACACCTATATCCATCATAGTGTTGGATAACAGGGAAATGCTCCTTATCACTGGGAAGAATAGAAATTCGGCAAATATGGAGGCTTCGGCCATTGCTACAAATTTCTTCGAGTAGGACCATGGATAAAATGTGCAACAGGGTTCCTCAAATAACTGGGTTTCAGGCTTTAAATGTATAATTGAAAATTTTAGAGATGACAATTTTAAATGAGTTCTTGCTAATTGACCAGTTTTACCTATTCGGCACGACTCTCTCTCACACACACATTATACATGTATGTATGTATATATATATATATATATATATATATATATATATATATATATATATATATATATATATATATATATATATATATATATATGTGTGTGTGTGTGTGTGTGTGTGTGTGTGTGTGTGTGTGTGTGTGTGTGTGTGTGTGTGTGTGTGCGTGCGTGCATGTGTATGTATCGCTGTGACAGTTGTGAAATAAAATACAGCACATTATATTTATGAGCCAGAGTGAATTAAATTTCCATTGTGGTCTAATATGAAGCATGTTTCCGTTGCTCCAGCTATAAATTAAAGAGAAAATGTGTTTCCTGTCTCGGGAATATGTTTCTGCCGGTCTACATGAGTGCAGAGTGGCAGTGATGGACTAGGAGCCTAGCCATGCTAGATAAGTGAGAGCTGAGGATGGTAGTGACTGCAGGAAGTTCAACCTAGCCACGTAAGTGATACTTGGGGTGGCAGCGAGCTCAGGCTAGGATCCGAGCTGAACCACGTGTAAGCTGAGGGCGATTGTGAGAACCAGGAGCATACATAGCCAGGCTATATAAATGAAAACTGAGGGGTGGCAGTGAGGACCAGGAGCCTAGCACATTCCGTCAGCGGGCCTCTGGCCTTCCAAACTCTTGATATTTGCAACAGCTGGCGGGCTGCATTCCCTTCATACACATGTTTTGTTGGTTGCATCAGCTCCGTCTCTTCTCAGAGTTTATCTTGCCAGTTTTACTCCATCCTCTTACAATGCATTAACAAAATATGTTTTTGTTGTTTCTTGGAGTAGTCACCTTCATCTTCTGTATGGAAACTCTCGTTGCTATTCAGTTTTATATTAGTTTAGCTTGTTCTCTTCTGTTTGTGCAGGCTACGGTGCTTCCCTTAGTAAAACTATGCTTTATTCGCTGAATAAATGTATACCATTGTTATAGTTTTTTTTCAGTTCTTACAGCTTGCTTTGTTCTGCTAAAACAGTTTGTCGTGTTGCTGCAGTATGTGTGTGTGTGTGTGTGTGTGTGTGTGTGTGTGTGTGTGTGTGTGTGTGTGTGTGTGTGTGTGTGTGTGTGTGTGTGTATGCATTTATTTATTGTATCAGTTGCAGATTATACCAGGATAAATATTCTTGTTTTACAAGCTTCTATTTTCTTGCCTTCAGTGCTTAATGGGAGTTAATCACCAAACATAACAGGTACTAACCCAACGTATGTTGGGTTATTATTTGAGGAGGAATGTATAACGTGTGTATCATCAGTAAAATATAGTTTGTGATGGTTAATATGATTTTCATGGTGTGTTGCAACTGTGAATTTACTCTCGATGGTTTAGCAAAACTATCGTTGCCTTAAAAGCTAAGAGCAGAAGCTCTGGCTTAAAAAAAATAACACGTACACACGTGACTAGACTGTACTATTAAAATGAGAGTATAGAGTCTATTAGCATACTGTATGTATGTTTTGAGGTGAGGGGATGTTATTATAGTATATAAAAGGATCTCCTCAAGGGAGGGGTGAGGGGCTCTTGATCTGGGGAACTGGATCTGTGTTCCAGTTCCCTGATTTGAGTCTGAATACCTTCCATCCCCCCCCTTCCCCACAGGCGCTGTATAATAGCAATGGGTTTAGCGCTTTCCCATGATTATAATAATAATGCATAAAAGGATAAATAAATATTAGGATTGAAAGTATCATGATTATAATTATTACCATATTTTTATATGAACTAGGTGACCAACATGGGCAAGTTGCCCACTCGCAGTGAAGGGACTGCAAGAGAATTATATAGTCAGCTCAGTCTTCCAAGGTGTGTTTTACAAGACAACCAAACCCAGTGAAAAGCAGGGGTGCGGTGGGCCCAGGTTATTCATCATCTTACCAGAAAATATCAGAGACTGCTAGGACAAGTGTAGAAGTTTTCAAAAGGAAACTGGGCAAAAATCTTCACCGGGTGCCACATCAACCAGGCAGTGATGGATATGTGGGCCAGCAGTAACTGCCTTGTTGACCAGGCTAGCACCAGACGAGCCTGGCCCATGGCCGGGCTCCGGGAGTAGAAAGACTCTCGAAACTCATCAAAGGTAAAGTCATCCATAATCAGTTAGAGACGCTGGAAGGGATTGTGGTATATTACTTTACGTAAATTCTAGCAAGGTGAAGTTAGGTTGGCAAGTTAGTTTTGGTGCGAAGTTGAAAAAAAAATTATGCTAGAGGTAATCAACTTACAAATGAGTTGCGTTTCTGGTTTTTCAATTTACAAACAAGTTGTTTTTATTAAAAAAATAGTAAAAAAAAAAAGATGACAATGTTGCACACATGTTGGCACTGCGACTCTGCGCTTGTAAAACTTTAATTGGTTCCTTTGTACATAACCCGCTTGTGAGTGCAGATGTTTGTAACGACCAGCCTGTACCGTCCCCCCCCCCACCCCCACCTTTACTAGCTTTAACTCATACACACACATTTATTATTATTATTATTATTATTATTATTATTATATATATATATATATATATATATATATATATATATATATATATATATATATATATATATATATATATATATATATATATATATATATAAAGAAATGTTGGGCGACACACGAGTCATGGCGATGGTTCAGCAGCAGCGACAACGTTCAAATCTTCACGCTCGTCACTGCTGGTGTGGGATGAGTTACCATTTATACCAATTATCTTTATCTGTATTACTATCTTCCATTGTGCATGTCTTCACGTTTCCTACTCTGCTCTTCCCGTCTCTTCCCTCCTCTTCCTCCTCCCCCCCCCCCTACTTCACCACATGTGCCCCAGACTCAGACATGACCTTGATAATGGTAGTAATATTTCAGTGGTGGGGGAGGGGACGGTTGAAGAGGGGAAGGGGAATCTTGGAGTGGAGTGGAGTGGGTGGGGGAAGGGTTCTGGTAGACAGAGTGGGGTCGTGGTGGAGTGGGAGGAGTCCTGGTGGATGGGGTAGAGTCCTTGTGATGGGACAGGGGTCTTGCCGGAGGGGAAGGAATGTGGACCCCCCCCCCTCACTTTCGGTTGCATTCGCTTCTTTTCCGGTATGACTTAGACTCCTAAGATTTTTCTTCTTTGCTCTGCATTTCTCCAGCCTCTGTTGATATACCTTACTTTTACCTTTGAAGAGTTTCGAGATTTTCACTACTCTCGGAGCCCGGCCATGGGCCAGGCTCGTCTGGTGCTTGCCTGGTCAACCAGGCTGTTTCTGGTGGAGGCCGGCTGCCCCACATATCCATCATAGCCTGGCTGATCTGGCACCTGGTGAAGATGCTTGTCCAGTTTCCTCTTAAAGGCTTCTACACTTGTTCCAGCCGTGTTTCTGATATCTTCTGGTAAGATGTTGAATAGTCTGGGACCCCGGATGTTGATATAGTTGGTCATCATTTTACAAGGCGCGCTACTCCAGTCTCAACAGAGAATCTTGAAAGTAATATAAAGATAAAAATCTTGTGATGTGAGCTTTACTTTTTTACGGGATGGGCTGGTAAGCCAGATGAAAGTTTTCTGTCACACGACCTGGTTGACCAGGCAGACACCAGACTAGCCTGGCCCAGGGTAGGGCTCCGGGAGTAGAAACATACTTGAAACTCGTCAAAGGTATATCAAAGGAGCGAGCCGTCATATGACCAAGATCTGCCTCAGAAGTTATTCCGTTTTTTCTCAGAAAACGAAATTAGCAGCGCCACTTGTAAGATGTATCAGGTGTGTAAGGTCTGTCCAGTGGTGCCAGGAGCGTGGGAGCCAACTCATTGTCAGCCTGGGAACTTGATTACCATATGCAGTGTGCTACTTTGTGATGTCTTCCTCTCAGTCTAACGAGTGAATAATTGATTCTCGCTCACGTTCGCTGATTCTTTTCGTATTAGTAAATAAGCTTCCTATTTGTGATGTGTGATTCTCTGGTGTGTGATAATCTAGTGTGTTATTCTCTGGTGTGTTGTGTGTGATACTCTGGTGTGTGTTACTCCGGACTCGAGGAAGAGAGAGTAATTGCCAAGGGTAAGTTGAGGATTAGGAGAAAAGGAGTAGAGAGCAGGTACCTTTCCCTATTCCGTGGTACCTTCCCCCGTCTCTGGGTACCTTCCACCGTCCCTAGGTACCTTCCTCGTCCTTAGGTACGTTCCTTATCCCTAGGTACCTTCCTTGTCCCTAGGTACCTCCCTCGTCCCTAGGTAACTTCCTTGTCCCTAGGTACCTCCCTCGTCCCTAGGTACCTTCCTCGTCCCTAGGTACCTTCCTCGTCCCTAGATACCTTCCTCGTCACTGGATACCTTCCTCGTCCCTAGGTACCCTCCACCGTCCCCAGATAGTCTGCCAATTTCTTCTCCAGTATCCCCTGCTAAGAATGTTGGCAGAGTTTGGTGTCACATTCTTATAAAAATCCACGTGTTGTCAAACACTGTGCGTTCAGCAACATAGTAACAGTGGTGCTCGTTCAGCAACATATTAACAGTGGTGCTCTCTTACCAAATTTCACTCATTTCTTTGTAGTGATCAGTGAAAGTTGCATCTGTCTTCAGCAAGGACCAAATAGTAAAGTTGTTTTTGTCTTTGATTTACCTACTCCACTTTCTCTTCCTTTATCTTTTACAACAGAGAAAAATGGTCACTAAGAGACAATGGGCGTCAGTAAGTGGAACAGTGGGGTTTAGTGTAGTGGGTGGAACAGTGGGATTTAGTGGGGTGAGGTAGATGGGGAAGATACATTATTACCTTAATAAAGCGCCCAGTCAGCCAGGTGAGCCTGCAGGGCACTACCAGCAACAGCCTGGTTGATAAGGCAGTCAACGAAGAAGTCTGGCCTCGGGCAGGGCTTCGAAGGTAAAAGAACCCTTAAAACCAGCGAGAACTGTGCGAGTGAAGGTGGGTTGTGTGCTGGTATCTTCATTGTTAAGACATTGGTAGGCATCATAGCTGCAGTGTACATTACTATAAATAATACTGACAGCCAGCAACACATTAAGTCATTCTGCACATTTAAAATGCTATACAGTTGTGGTGTAAGATTGTATAAATTGTGATTAGAGTGTGGAGAAGAACGACTCTCCTGTGACTTACTAGTGTTAGCTTGTCAGAGTTTTATTCTCACATTCCGGCATAAGGGTAGACTTCGGATGACTGCCCGACCAACCAGTCTTTTGCTGCCAGCTGGCCGCAGGCCTGTATAGTCATCACAACCTGATTGGTGTGACATATTCTGCAGAATCTGCACCAGGGGGGATCACACTAATAAGAAAATTAAAAATAAATTTTGTGAAATATACAGATTATAATTTGTATACCAACCCAGTGGTATCATTCACATCTAACCTTGTCAAAATTAACGTAATATGTTTTATCTTAATCCTTCCACGTCTCTCTCTGAGAACTAAATGCATTTTCTTCAAGGAAGCTGAGATTACGAGATCTAATTGAAAGCTTTAAGATGTTGAAGAGCAAGAAAAAGTGAGATATAGCGGTGTGAGACTCCAGGGGAAGTAGCCACAATAAGAACACCAGTAAGAAGTATGACTGGGTGTACCCGGTAGTCTCACACCAGTACATATCACTTAATCTCTGATGTAAGAGCAGTATATACTGACCTTTAAGAAGCAGTGCACATATATGCTGAGCATACTGTACTTAATTTAATAAGACGTTTGTAAGATTGATGTGTCATCTTACGTGTTCATGAACCAGAAAAGAGCAGTTATCCTTCCTGAGTGTAAAACATTTAATTGGATAACATTTCAGACTCGTATAAGAGGAGGGTAGTACCTGCCTGGATGGTTGCTGTCTACCAGTCTACTGCCTGGTGTGTGTGGGGGGGGGATGTATTCCTGGATGGTTGCTGTCTACCAGTCTACTGCCTGGTATGTGTGTGTGGTGGGGGTGTATTCATGGGTGGTTACTGTCTACCAGTCTACTGCCTGGTATGTGTGTGCGGGGGGTGTATTCCTGGATGATTGCTGTCTACCAGTCTACTGCCTGGTATATGTGTGGGGGGGTGTATTCCTGGATGGTTGCTGTCTACCAGTCTACTGCCTGGTATGTGTGTGTGTGGGGAGGGTGTTTTCCTGGATGGTTGCTGTCTACCAGTCTGCTGCCTGGTGTGTGTGTGTGGGGGGGGATGTATTCCTGGATAGTTGCTGTCTACCAGTCTGCTGCCTGGTATGTGTGTGTGTGGGGAGGGTGCATTCCTGGATGGTTGCTGTCTACCAGTCTACTGCCTGGTTTGTGTGTGTGTGGGGGTGTATTCCTGGATGGTTGCTGTCTACCAATCTACTGCCTGGTATGTGTGTGTGGGGGTGTATTCCTGGATGGTTGCTGTCTACCAGTCTGCTGCCTGGTTTGTGTGTGTGTGGGGGTGTATTCCTGGATGGTTGCTGTCTACTGCCTGGTATGTGTGTGGGGGGTGTATTCCTGGGTGGTTGCTGTCTACCAATCTACTGCCTGGTATGTGTGTGGGGGTGTATTCCTGGATGGTTGCTGTCTACCAGTCTACTGCCTGGTAAGTGTGTGGGGGTGTATTCCTGGATGGTTGCTGTCTACCATTCTACTGCCTGGTATGTGTGTGGGGGGTGTATTCCTGGATGGTTGCTGTCTACCAGTCTACTGCCTGGTATGTGTGTGTGTGGAGGGGGTGTATTCCTGGATGGTTGCTGTCTACCAGTCTACTTCCTGGTATGTGTGTGGGGGTGTATTCCTGGATGGTTGCTGTCTACCAGTCTACTGCCTGGTTTGTGTGTGTGTGGGGGTGTATTCCTGGATGGTTGCTGTCTACCAATCTACTGCCTGGTATGTGTGGGGGGGTGTATTCCTGGATGGTTGCTGTCTACCAGTCTGCTGCCTGGTTTGTGTGTGTGTGTGGGGGGTGTATTCCTGGATGGTTGCTGTCTACTGCCTGGTATGTGTGTGGGGGTGTATTCCTGGGTGGTTGCTGTCTACCAGTCTACTGCCTGGTATGTGTGTGGGGGTGTATTCCTGGATGGTTGCTGTCTACCAGTCTACTGCCTGGTATGTGTGTGGGGGGTGTATTCCTGGAGGGTTGCTGTCTACCAGTCTACTGCCTGGTATGTGTGTGTGGAGGGGGTGTATTCCTGGATGGTTGCTGTCTACCAGTCTACTTCCTGGTATGTGTGTGGGGGTGTATTCCTGGATGGTTGCTGTCTACCAGTCTACTGCCTGGTTTGTGTGTGTGTGGGGGGTGTATTCCTGGATGGTTGCTGTCTACCAGTCTGCTGCCTGGTTTGTGTGTGTGGTGGGGGTGTATTCCTGGATGGTTGCTGTCTACTGCCTGGTATGTGTGTGGGGGTGTATTCCTGGATGGTTGCTGTCTACCAGTCTACTGCCTGGTATGTGTGTGGGGGGTGTATTCCTGGATGGTTGCTGTCTACCAGTCTACTGCCTGGTATGTGTGTGGGGGTGTATTCCTGGATGGTTGCTGTCTACCAGTCTACTGCCTTATATGTGTGTGGGGGGTGTATTCCTGGGTGGTTGCTGTCTACCAGTCTACTGCCTGGTATGTGTGTGTGTGGAGGTGTATTCCTGGATGGTTGCTGTCTACCAGTCTACTGCCTGGTATGTGTGTGGGGGGTGTATTCCTGGATGGTTGCTGTCTACCAGTCTGCTGCCTGGTTTGTGTGTGTGGGGGGGTGTATTCCTGGATGGTTGCTGTCTACTGCCTGGTATGTGTGTGGGGGTGTATTCCTGGATGGTTGCTGTCTACCAGTCTACTGCCTGGTATGTGTGTGGGGGTGTATTCCTGGATGGTTGCTGTCTACCAGTCTACTGCCTGGTATGTGTGTGGGGGTGTATTCCTGGATGGTTGCTGTCTACCAGTCTATTGCCTGGTATATGTGTGTGTGGAGGGGGTGTATTTTTCACACCTATGGGACAGGACAGTAGCAGTATCTACCTGTACAGTTGTCGTCCTGCAGTCTAATATATGGCCTGTATGTATGTTTCTCACTTATGAGAGGTGAGTAGTATCTTCTAGATGGATGCTGTGAATGGAGGGTAGTATTTACCTGAATAGTTGTCGTTCACCAGTGTGTATGTGTGTTTCTCACTCATGTGAGATGAGGGGTACCTTTGATATACCTTTGATGAGTTTCGAGAGTCTCTCTACTCTCGGAGCCCGTCCATGGGCCAGTCTCGTCTGGTGCTTGCTTGGTCAACCAGGCTGTTACTGGTGGAGGCCCACTGCCCTACATATCCATCACAGCCTGGCTGATCCGACACTTGGTGAAGATACTCATCCAGTTTCCTCTTGAAGGCTTCTACACTTGTACCAGCCGTGTTTCTGACATCTTCTGGTAAAATTTTGAAAAGTTTGGGGCCACGAATATTGACTCAATGTTCCCTTATTGTCCCCACCGCACCCCTGCTCCTCACTGAGTTTATTTTACATTTCTTCCCATATCTCTCACTCCAGTATGTTGTTATGGCAGTGTGCAGATTTAAGACCAGGCCCTCGAGTACTTTTCAGGTATATATTATGTATGGTATATACTCTCTACCAACCTCTCAGTGAAAGGAAGGTAGTACCTCCCTGGGTGGTTACTGTCTAGATAACTACAACATAGAGGCTAGGGTGATATGCCCTCTGCCTGCCTGCCTGCCTGCCTGCCTGCCTGCCTGCCTGCCTGCATGCCTGCCTGCCTGCATGCCTGCCTTCCTGCTTGCCACACTCCACCTACCTGGGTGGGTAGCCACGTCCAGTTGGCTCGCTATAGCAGTCACAAATGTCATACCTGTGTTCCTCCTGCTTCTTCTCACCTTCTGTGCCCTACTACCCCCGGGGGCAGCTGCCTCCAGTGACCTTGTCCTCAACTTCCTCACCTGACTTTTAACTCCAGTATAAACGGCTGCACTTTTCTCATGCCTGAACTTCACACAGATCCGAGCTATGGAGCTCGACACTTACCAAGGCTGATGAACGACTGATCACTCAGATTTACTTCTTAAATACTTGGGGACTGAACACCAAATATCTTCCTCTCTTGTCTCCAGTATTTAAGTCGCATCTGTGTTTCAATTGAAGAAGCCTACTGGGCAAGCTGTACGTGTATCACACTCATTTCCCTCTCCCTTCCCTGGGGGCACGGGGCACTAGCACCCTTCCCGGTCCTTGGAACACCTGTAGTTGATTTTGCGAGCCATCGCTCCCGAGGCCCGCTCCCAGACCAGGCCTGTTTAATGGCCTGATAAATCAAGCTGTTGACGCTGACCCACGCAGTCTAAATGCATCACAGCCCGGCTGCTCAGGAGCTGACTTGAGGAACTTATCAAGTTACTTATGAAGCCAGTTACCTTATGTGTGCAGGGAGGGTGTTGAAAAATCTTGGTCCCTTTACACTCTTTTGAGTTACCTCTTGTGTACTCGGTACTCCTCTGCTTTTCCATTGGGAGTATTTTGCACCGCCAGCCAACTAAGAGCCGATGAAACTAATGAAAGAACGGGACATAACGAAAACAATGGTGCCAGATAACATATCTAGACAGGTACTAAGAGGAGAATAACCATTGTGTTGTAGCGAGGCTCTTCGACCAGTCCCTCCACACTGGGCACCTCCTACAACACTGCAAAAAATACAGTTGCGGTCATTACATATAAAAAATGGGATAGACGTGAGTACTTTAATCTCAGAATGGTAGAAAACGTGGAACGAGTTGGGACGAGGAAGTAATGCCGGATAAATTTAGTGCAATTTTAAGAGTAGGTATGATATGAACTCAAGAGGCCAGAAAGCAGGAGCTCAACTCAGACGAAGACAAATCGGCGTGTACAAACGCAGACACCACCGTCCACTGACGATACTCACTCTTGCTGAGTTGAAAACGACAGACTTTGTTGATCAGATAATGTGGCCAGCGCCCCGAGTCACCCGAACACTGTGTACAGGTGAACACCTGGTACATATTGTCCGTACCTGCACACCAGCTGGCACCTGTTGTCCCATACCTGCACACCACTTGGTACCTGCTGTTCCGTACCTGCACACCAGTTGGTACCCGCTGTTCCGTACCTGCACACCACTTGGTACCTGCTGTTCCGTACCTGCACACCAGTTGGTACCCGCTGTCCCGTACCTGCACACCACTTGGTACCTGTTGTTCCGTACCTGCGTACACTCACCCGAGAGATAAAAGAAACAATGTATGCTTCTTAGTGACAGTGGTGGTCTGGATGTGCAAATGTATGAAGAGGTGGTGGTTGGTTGAGCGCTGCTGGATGGTGCAGCGCTGTCTGCTGACATTACTACACAGGCGAGGCCAGAAAAATCAGAGGATATCTATGTTAAGAATGAGAGAGGGGGAGAACAAGGGAAACTATCAAACTTGACTGGGTCACATTTCCCTAGTGTTGCCATGTTGATAAAAATCGTTTACATTTACCCACGTTGTCATCCTAATTTCGGCAGTTCCGCCAGACTTGAAACAGATTGAAAATACTCTGGATCTGATCTTTAGTAACAACGAGGAACTAGTGAAAAACATAATCTGAAGCACCAGAAACTCCGGTACCTGCACTACTTCTCATCCTCATAACAGCAACACCAGTCATCGCTTCAAATTATCCTTTGCAGACGATATCAAAATAAGTGTGAAGGTCACCTCAGCAGAAGATACAGAATAATTAGTCATATATCGACAAAGCTTTCCAATGGGCAGATTTATAAAGGATATAAGAAAGCACTTGTTTGGCAGTAAAGTTGTAGATGAGTGGAACGAACTTCCGATTAACATCATTGAAGCTAAAACGTGTAATTTTAAAAATAGATTAGACGAATACATGAGTGGGTGTGAGTGGGCCAGCATGCGCCAGTAGCCCTGCTGCAGTGTTCCTTATGTTCTTAATTGATAATATCATGATGTTCATAGGTGACAATTTTCATCGTACTTGAGTGAGTGATATGGGAAGAAGTATCAAATAAACACAATGAAAATGAGGGTCGCCATGAACACAGTAAAACACCGTCGACATCTTTGGTCCGCAAGCTTCACCCTGCTAGCAGTGGATATTAGAAATATTGCCTGAACAAACGTACAAGTCTTCGAAAGAAAACTGGATCACTACCTCCGCTAAGTGCCAGAGCATTGAAATTGTGATGGTTGTGTGAGCCAGCAGGCCGCTAACAGTAACAGCTTGGTTGAACGGGCACTCAAGGCAGCTGGGCCAAAGGCTTGGCTGGTAAGGTAGGAAAGCCCTTGAAATCGGTCACAGATATACAGATAGGTGTCGCTGTGGTAGTTGTTGTTTTTCCAGTAACTACCAGGACTACCATCATAGATGTAGTACATCCTGCTGCAGCTGTTAGTTATCATTGTACTGTAGGGACTCCTTTCGCAAAGTGCACAGCTGCTGTCATGGCTGTGTTGTTGCTACAGCTGGTACAGCTATCATAGCTGTGCTGTTGCTACAGCTAGTACAGCTATCATAATTGTGTTGTTGCTACTACCCTAGCTGTGTTGTTGCTGCAGGTAGCACAACAGTCCTGGTCACACCATCTTCAAGCGTCTAGGTGTACCTGTGTACCGGGGGCACCATTGTGGTTCTCGTGCCTCAGATAACCATCAGTATTTTTTTATAATAGACGTCGGGTGTTGGTGGGGACGATGCAATCAATAGTTGGGTGACGGTCCAGGCGCTGGATGATAATGGCGTCTTGCCTGGCATTGTTGTTGTGCCCGCAGGAGGTGGACGTGAAGGTGGGGAGAAGGAAGGTAGGCACGAGGAGAGGAGGTGCTCTTATGAAAGTGGGGCTTGTTGGATACCTGTAGATGTTTCTGGTATCAACACCCCCTCGGGCCAGTCCCAGACTGTGAGTAAAAGTTTTGATTAGAGTCTTGACCACTACCTCATCCAGGTGTCAGATCAGTCGGACTGATCACGAACTGACATGAAAAGCTTATCAAATTTCCTCTTGGAGACAGCTTAGGGGAGTTTGTTGTCATTAGTGTAAGTTCAATCTCTCTTAAGCAAAGGCCCACTACTACATGTGGTTTTTTGCCCTGGATTTTGCATGTGAGAAAAGGTATTTTGGTTTTCTTTCAATTTCATTCATGGCGTTTTCTCCCTCTCTCTTTAGAACTCTATGAGTTGCATTCTGTTTTAACTTAGTGTTGCCCATTTCTCTAGTCAGTGTATCTTTTCGTTCTCAAGAAAGTCTGGCATCTTTGACAGATGTTGAGATTTTTCGTCGTCACCTGCCAAGGGAGCATCTCTCCTTTTCTAACTTACATCGTATACCATGTGATCAGGGTATACCAAGCGTGTAGAGAGGCAATGACAATAGTGATCCTTACAGCACCTCGCTCGTCACGCTCATTCAGCTTTGACACTTCCTCCACCACCTGGTACTATGGTACACACACTGAGTGTACACAGCCTTGTACACACCCTGAGTATACACGGTTCTGCACACACACTCAAACACCCTGAGTGTACACGACCATGTGCATATACATTGAATGGTTAAGTGGAGAGGTATCCACCCTCGCTGAACCAGCGAGCTGGTTCAGCAGGCATTAAACAAGGCAGATCTCAGGCCGGGCTGCGAGAGTAAGACTCTTATGTCAGTCACAGGTACGTTACTGGGAGAGGAGATGGTTGTAGTGGTCGGGGTTGGATCCCCAGGCCATGTAGAGTAATACTGATTCCTGCAGCTTTCTCGGTCAATTACAGCACCTCCGCCGTACCAGTAGCAGCTCTACACCACTCATGCCTGTATTCACCTTGTGGTACTCGCCTTGTCTCTCCACTCCTCCATCTCCAACCCCCCTCCCTGCCCTCTACCATCCTTCCTCCATCCCTAGCCACTCTAACCTGCATCCTCTGATACACCTGTCACCTCTTTCAAAAATTATTCTATTCTAAGATTATCTCCCAAACCACTTAACAGATAACAGAACAGATAACTTGCAGCCCGGCCTGATAACCGCCTAAAAACTGTGCTCATAGGTATCAGGTATCCATCACAACCTGACGCGTGTGGCATGTCCAGCACCTGTCTAGTTTCCTCTTGACAACTAATACAGTTGTTTCAATAATATTTCATATATGTGCTGGTACTAGATTGAATACTCGAGTGTTGACACCGTGTTTGTCTAGCTGTGCTGACGGCACCTGGGTTTATTCTACGAATTTTCCTATACCCCTCATTCCGGTAAGTTGTTTTAGTAGAAAGTAAACTGGAGACCCGGCCATTAAGTATTTTCTATATTACAGGGTATCTCTTCTCTGTTCCATTGAGTGCATTTTTAGATATTTCCAGTAGTTTATAAGCTCCGTTGACTCCGTGCAGGCAATACATTTTCCGGCTCTGACATTTCTCTTGCTTTGATCACAGAACAATATTCCAGAAGTGAAAGTACATATGATTTGGCTGCTACCATCATTGTCATGACCTCTCTTTAGTTGAGAGTTCTCATAATATAACCTCTCATATTTTCCTGGTCGTGGCTGTATTTGCTTTTGTTGTGTTCTTTCAGATATAAGTTGACTGACATTGTTACATGTTCCTGCTGTGTTACGAAAATTGTTGTATACTGTGCTTGTTTTGAGCTCTTCGTTCTTTCTGTTTCTAAGCAATTTTAAACTGTCTCCCTCAACATCATATTAATTTTATTTGCTGGAGTGGAAGTCATGGGTCTGTACTTAATGGTGTTTTGTGTCTTTTAGTGAAGCGACTTTTGTTTTATTTTGGTATCTTTCACAAAAAGATGATACGAAGTTGTGGTTAATTTTTTTTGTCTGTGTCTGCTATGAGGATGACAAATAGCAAAGGTGCCAAGACTCTGCCTTGTGTCACTTTTTTAAGTTTGCTCCTGCATTTTTTGCTTTTACTACTACTCTTTGTAATTGTTAGAAATCTGAATTTTCATTTCTCTGCTTTATCTGTTATTCCTTTTGACCTCGTTTTCTGGGCGATCACTCCATGGTAGCTTTGTCGTATGTCTTGGCAAAATCCCTATTTTTACCGGCTGTACATTTTCTTTCTCCATCCTCTCCATCGTTCCAACATCTCCACCTGTCCAGCTATTAACTCTAACAGAGACAAGTGTAGAGATAAGTAGCAACATGGTCAGCTGTAGCTTGTGTGAAGACTTTATGTGGAGAGATGGACCATAGTTTGTGACGCTGTAAACTTGTGCCTTGTCAGAGAGAGAGAGAGAGGGGAGAGAGAGAGAGAGAGAGAGAGAGAGAGAGAGAGAGAGAGAGAGAGAGAGAGAGAGAGAGACGTAAACAGAGACAGACACTGGAGTATACCTGGAGAGGGTTTCGGGTTTAAAATTTCCTCAGGGTGATAATGATGGGTGGCGATACGAGTTTAGGCAAAAAAAGTTGTAACTACCACGACGCAGATCACACCTGTGAATGGAACAGAAAAGGATGGTTAAGGGGGAAGAGAGAGGTGAATGGGTGTGAGGGGGGTACAGGTGTTCATGAGTTTCACGTTTTTATTGCAAGTGATAAAGGCAGCTCAGATCATTGTTGAAACAGATGTGATTGTTGCAGCGGTGTTTTGAGACGCCGGCAGCGCTTCGGGTTCAGGGTCGAAGTCACAGTTTCGCCAGCGCTGCTTCTAAGATTCTTGAATTAGATCGACTCCTTTAGGGACCTAGGACATCACAGATCTGCAGGTGTGGTGGAGATCCCCTCTGCGGTTTATTTATGTATCCTGTTGAGTCACCTAGGATGAGGATCCTACGGGAAGCTCCCAGGGCAGTAGGATTTGTTGCTGGTAATCTTGATGGTTTGATGGTGAGCTGATGCGTTCTGCGGTGTGATGGTGACTTCACTTAAAAAGGAGCTGAGCTCTGTTGCCCCCATTGGAGAAGATGGCACGCGCTCTCACCCAGCTGGAGTCCTAGCACCATCTGGCTCTTTCCTTCCCAGCTGGAGTTCTAGCAACAGCTGGTGCTCTCTCCTTCCCAGCTGGAGTCCTCTGGAACCAGCTGCTGTAATATCCTCTTCGAGTTCATGATAACGAATTTTTGTAAAGTTAGACCAGTGATCTAGTTAGACCAGAAATCTAGTGAGACCAGAGATCTAGTGAGACCAGTGATCTAGCGAGACCAGAAGTCTAGTGAGATCAGTGATCTAATGAGACCAGGGATCTAGTGAGATCAGTGATCTAATGAGACTAGGGATCTGGTGAGATCAGGGATCTAGTGAGACCAGTGGTCTCACTAGATCTCTGAAGGATGAAGTGCGAATCCTTGAACAAGAATGAGAGAGAGAGAGACGATACTCTCAGCTTCTTTGTTAGAGGGCGGAGGTATAGAAGAATCCTCGACACCGGTCACGGGTAAATCACAGGCTCAAAGCAGACATAGCCGCTATTATCACTAGAATCATGGGGAAAGAGCTAAACCCTGAAGGGCCATACACCGCCTGGGAAATAGGAGATAATTAGGTTTGATCTAAGGAAGGGAGGAGTAGCTGCAATTCCTGGGGTGAAGAGCTCGTGGCAGGTGTGGAGACCACTGAGAAGCACCAGTAAGTATGGTACGAACAACACTACTTTTTGTGTCACTCCTGTATCTCTCTCTTTCAAAAGTGAGAGCCGCTGGGTCCGTGAGTGAGACCCTGTGTGTGTGTGTGTGTGTGTGTGTGTGTGTGTGTGTGTGTGTGTGTGTGTGTGTGTGTGTGTGTATGTGTGTGTGTGTGTGTGTGTGTGTGTGTGTGTGTGTGTGTGTGTGTGTGTGTGTGTGTGTATACTGTACTATTCTGTGTATTGTCCAGTCCTCCCTGTTAGCCGTCAGCTGCTTTACAATACCTTATTGTAGTGAGAAAGAGTGTGTGTAGGGGGTGTAGAAGGGCAGGGGCGTGATAAATACACTAAGAGAACTAAGTCACACCCGGGGCCAACTACCCTTCAACCTACTGCCAGTAGCTGTAAATAATATTGATGTAACAAAGCTAGAAGTGTTCCAAACGGAACTAGACACGCTGCTACAGGTGTCTGATCAACCGGGCTCTCATGGGTATTTGGGCCTGCAGGCTGCAGATAGCAATAGGTTGGTGGACGAGGTCAGCAAGGAAGTGTGGCCACGTCGGCTAGCAGGAGAAGAAAAACTCCCGCAACCGGTGGCTGGTATGTCTGGCCTCAGTGTGAGTCACTAACAACACGGTAGAAATACCGTCACAGGTATCCCAGGAAAGTGTTACTCTCCGCCTACAGGAAATATTAAGAAATAACTAGAATATTCCTGCCTGATAGTGCCCTCTGTTTTGTCAAACTGGGTAGGAGTTTGGCATATTGTTTGTCGTGGATTATCGACCCCCTCACAACCCCTCTCCTCATATGATAGACCCCCCTCACCACTATTATCATCGACCCCTCAAAACTGTCATCATGGACTCCTCACAACTGTTATGAAACACAAATATACGTCATCTTACATATTCATAAGTCCTGCCAAAGTGCAAAACATTTAACAGGCTTCATTTTCTCTTACACTCGTGTGTTATGCTTGGTGCACTCATACAATTATTTGACTACTTTTGCTTTGCTGTTTTTATGACCAATAATAATTTAAACTTATTTAATAAATTTCCTTAATTTCCTTAGCGTTGAAAACAGGTTCTTTCTGCCTCCTCGGACATTTGTAAATGGCTACATATACATACATGTATAACATGTTTGTTGAGACTTTATCCTTTTTTCTGCAACATTGCAATCTCATGTGTTGATTGCAACACGAATGCCTAGAGCTAGAGCTATCATTTAACTTCCCCCGTGGTCATTTTGCATGTGTTTATATATATATATATATATATATATATATATATATATATATATATATATATATATATATATATATATATATAATATTTAATTAAAAGGCTGCGAGCCATTTATACATATCCAAAGAGGCAGGAAGAACTTGTTTTCAGCGCTACGAGGAAAGTTCTCACCTGTATTAATCACGCCTTCAACCCTCTTCCCCCCTCCCCCTCTCATTCTTCTCCTCTTCCCCCTCCTCCGGAGAGGATTATTGCGAGGGGGGCTTCATGATGCTTCAGGAGGTGCATGTTTCCTGCTTGGGGATGGGAAGGGTGGAGAAGGTGCGTGCAACCTGCTTGGGAAGGGTGGGGAAGTGCGTGCTACCTGTTTGGGAGGGGTTGGGTGCTTGCTACCTACCTGGGAGGGGTTGGAGTGCGTGCTACCTACCTGGGAGGGGTTGGGGTGCGTGCTACCTACCTGGGAGGGGTGCCGAAGTGCGTGCTACATGCTTGGGAGGGGTGGGGAAGGTGCGTGCTACCTGCTCGGGAGGGGGTGAGGAAGTGCGTGCTACCTGCCTGGGAGGGGTGGGGAAGTGAGTGCTACCTTCCTGGGAGAGAGGTTGGGGTGCGTGCTACCTACCTATGAGAGATGGGAAAGTGCGTGCTACCTGCTCGGGAGGGGGTGAGGAAGTGCGTGCAACCTGCCTGGGAGGGGTGGGGAAGTGAGTGCTACCTTCCTGGGAGAGAGGTTGGGGTGCGTGCTACCTACCTATGAGAGGTGGGAAAGTGCGTGCTACCTGCCTGGGAGGGGTGGTGAAGTGCGTGCTACCTTCCTGGAAGGGGTTGGGGTGCGTGCTACCTACCTGGGAGGGGTGGGGAGGTGCGTGCTACCTGTCTGGGAGGGGTTGGGAGGTGTGTGAACTTCTTGAGATGGTGAAGAGGGTGGGGATGGAGGTAAAATGCTTTATAACTGCATTTTGAGGTAAGTTGAAGGGTTGATAGGAGTGAATGAAAGAGAGAAAGGGAGGATAGAAGTGAGGGAGTGAGAAGAAGAGAGATCAGGGAAGTGAAGGGAAAGAGAGTACAGAGGCAGAGACAGCGCAGGTCAAATGAAAGGATTTAAGAAGGATGAAAGAGAGAGAGAGAGAGAGATAAGATCAAGATGTAAGGTGATGCCTATACCATGATAATGGGGGTATTGTAGCTGTGAACGAGGGAGGGGGAGGAGGTACATGTGTTGGGGAGGACAGGGGTCGTCATAGGTTCGTAGAGGGGCGGAGGTGGAGAGCAACAGGGGGCGTCTCAGATGTCCTGCGTAATCCCCTGGTCACTCAACTCTCTCTCTCTCTCTCTCTCTCTCTCTCTCTTTTTTTTTTTTTTTTTTTTTTTTTTTTTTTTTTTTTTTTTTTTTTTACACAGGGTTTGACAAGGTTAAGGATCCCTAGCTTTATTGACAGCTATTTACAGGTTAAGGATTCCTAACTTTATTGGCAAGCTAAGAGCTGTTACCTACATCAGCTCATTTGAAAGCATTTTTATTGTTATGAGACATACAAGTAGGGAACAGGATGAAGTTGGAGCCATCTGTGGGCCAGCATTTTCATTTGATCAACTGACGTTATCTCGTTGACATCATTATGCTGTACGAATGTGTTCCATACTCGAGTCATCCTGGGTATGTATGATCTCAGATGGAGTGATGTTCTGGAGAAGGGTACAGCCAGAGTGAAGTTGCTGCTTTCTGCCCGTCTTGTGGCATAAAAGCTTGTTTCACGCTGTCACCGAAGTGGATCCAAGTGTGGTATTTTGACAATATTGGCCTTGTACATAACAGTAAGGCCACCCACATCCCTCCTATGTTGAAGGCTATGTTGAAGGCTCTCTCTCTCTCTCTCTCTCTCTCTCTCTCTCTCTCTCTCTCTCTCTCACAGCTGCAGGAAACTCGACTCAGGACAAAAACTATTATTAGAATGTGGATCAGACTGAGGAAAAAGCTGGGTAGGGATTCCTGCCGGCGCGCTCGTTGAAATCTCTGCACACCATCTGCTGGTGCTGGGTTACTTCTGCTGCTTGAGCCCCTCCCCCCCCCATCACTGCTCCACGTCTGGGCGCAGTTCATATGGTGGAGGGAAGTGCAGGGTGAAGTGCAGGTATTCCTCCTGTAGGTGATTCCGGAGATCATTGTCCCTGCGACTTAGTCCCAGACCTCCTGATAGGATGGTGCTATCCGCACGCAGTCCTACGTAGGTACCACGGCCCAGCTGATCGGGAGGAGGAACAGAAGTCTCCTCTTGGGGTCTATTAGCAGGTCCACTTATATATTAGGGAAGGTTTTTGAAAATTCTTAGTTCATTTACTTTAAGGAGTCTGGGACCAAGCCGCGGGAGCATTGGCCCCAGGAAACATCCTTCAGGTACCATTAAAGTATTATCCCTTCCCTGCTTATCACTGGGAGTGTTTTGCACTGTCTTCTAAGCCTCTAGCTTTCCTAGGAAGTAATTTTTTGTGCAGATTTGAGATTAGTTCACAATTTTTCAAGTTGTACAGTTCAAGGGACATCAGGTATCCCCGGTAATATACCGTAGGTGTTTGAGGGGACTTTTAATGGCAGTGAAAATTCACTGTACAGTCTTGTGATCTTCATTTTCGCCTGCCTTAAAAGGGGCCGTTAGTGTACAATAATATTCAAGTCTAGAAAGTAGTCACTTGAAGCGTATCATCATTAGCTTTACATCTCGTCTTTTGAAGGTCCTAGTTATCCAGCCCATCATTTTCTAGCGGCTGTGAAAATATCCGTGATGGTCTTCTTAAAATAAAAGATTTCTGATATTACCACTCATAGGCCTAATTTTATTAAGTGTAAAGTGTAGAGTGAGAAGATGGTAGAGGAGAAAGTGTAGAGGTGGGGGTTCTGCAGGGGTTAGAGGGGTATATGGGGTGGGGGTGACTGTGGCCAAGTTTAGAGGAAATTTCTGTTAGAGAGGTTGACTGACAGTAGTGTGTCATCTTGATGACTCCTGGTTGACTGACAGTAGTGTGTCATGTTGATGACTCCTGGTTGACTGACAGTAGTGTGTCATGTTGATGACTCCTGGTTGACTGACAGTAGTGTGTCATCTTGATGACTCCTGGTTGACTGACAGTAGTGTGTCATGTTGATGACTCCTGGTTGATTGACAGTAGTGTGTCATGCTGACGAATGTCATGGTAGCGCGACAGTAGTCTGTCTACCTGGCGGGTGCTCTGGGGGTCAACGCCCCCGCGGCCCAGTCCTGGAACAGGTGTGTTGATGAGTGTGACAGTACACAGTACTGTCACACTCATGGTAGTGTGACAGTACTGTGTTGATGACTACCATGGTAGTGTGACAGTAGTGTTGATGACTACCATGGTAGTGTGACAGTACTGTGTTGATGACTACCATGGTAGTGTGACAGTACTGTGTTGATGACTACCATGGTAGTGTGACTACTGTGTTGATGACTACCATGGTAGTGTGACTACTGTGTTGATGACTACCATGGTAGTGTTACAGTACTGTGTTGATGACTACCATGGTAGTGTTACAGTACTGTGTTGATGACTACCATGGTGTGTTAAAGTACTGTGTTGATGACTACCATAGTAGTGTTACAGTGCTGTGTTGATGACTACCATGGTAGTGTGACAGTACTGTGTTGATGACTACCATGGTAGTGTGATAGTACTGTGTTGATGACTACCATAGTAGTGTTACAGTACTGTGTTGATGACTACCATAGTAGTGTGACAGTACTGTGTTGATGACTACCATGGTAGTGTTACAGTACTGTGTTGATGACTACCATGGTAGTGTTACAGTACTGTGTTGATGACTACCATGGTAGTGTTACAGTACTGTGTTGATGACTACCATGGTAGTGTGACAGTACTGTGTTGATGACTACCATGATAGTGTTACAGTACTGTGTTGATGACTACCATGGTAGTGTGACAGTACTGTGTTGATGACTACCATGGTAGTGTTACAGTACTGTGTTGATGACTACCATGGTAGTGTTACAGTACTGTGTTGATGACTACCATGGTAGTGTTACAGTACTGTGTTGACTACCATGGTAATGTTACAGTACTGTGTTGATGACTACCATGGTAGTGTTACAGTACTGTGTTGATGACTACCATGGTAGTGTGATAGTACTGTGTTGATGACTACCATGGTAGTGTGACAGTACTGTGTTGATGACTACCATGATAGTGTTACAGTACTGTGTTGATGACTACCATGGTAGTGTTACAGTACTGTGTTGATGACTACCATGGTAGTGTTACAGTACTGTGTTGATGACTACCATGATAGTGTTACAGTACTGTGTTGATGACTACCATGGTAGTGTGACAGTAGTGTTGATGACTACCATGGTAGTGCGACAGTAGTGTTGATGACTACCATGGTAGTGTGACAGTACTGTGTTGATGACTACCATGGTAGTGTTACAGTACTGTGTTGATGACTACCATGGTAGTGTGACAGTACTGTGTTGATGACTACCATGGTAGTGTGACAGTAGTGTTGATGACTACCATGGTAGTGTGACAATAGTGTTGATGACTACCATGGTAGTGTGACAGTAGTGTTGATGACTACCATGGTAGTGTGACAGTGTTGATGACTACCATGGTAGTGTGACAGTAGTGTTGATGACTACCATGGTAGTGTGACAGTACTGTGTTGATGACTACCATGGTAGTGTGACAGTAGTGTTGATGACTACCATGGTAGTGTGACAGTAGTGTTGATGACTACCATGGTAGTGTGACAGTAGTGTTGATGACTACCATGGTAGTGTGACAGTAGTGTTGATGACTACCATGGTAGTGTGACAGTACTGTGTTGATGACTACCATGGTAGTGTGACAGTAGTGTTGATGACTACCATGGTAGTGTGACAGTACTGTGTTGATGACTACCATGGTAGTGTGACAGTAGTGTTGATGACTACCATGGTAGTGTGACAGTAGTGTTGATGACTACCATGGTAGTGTGACAGTAGTGTTGATGACTACCATGGTAGTGTGACAGTAGTGTTGATGACTACCATGGTAGTGTGACAGTAGTGTTGATGACTACCATGGTAGTGTGACAGTAGTGTTGATGACTACCATGGTAGTGTGACAGTAGTGTTGATGACTACCATGGTAGTGTGACAGTAGTGTTGATGACTACCATGGTAGTGTGACAGTAGTGTTGATGACTACCATGGTAGTGTGACAGTAGTGTTGATGACTACCATGGTAGTGTGACAGTAGTGTTGATGACTACCATGGTAGTGTGACAGTAGTGTTGATGACTACCATGGTAGTGTGACAGTAGTGTTGATGACTACCATGGTAGTGTGACAGTAGTGTTGATGACTACCATGGTAGTGTGACAGTAGTGTTGATGACTACCATGGTAGTGTGACAGTAGTGTTGATGACTACCATGGTAGTGTGACAGTAGTGTTGATGACTACCATGGTAGTGTGACAGTAGTGTTGATGACTACCATGGTAGTGTGACAGTAGTGTTGATGACTACCATGGTAGTGTGACAGTTGTGTATCAATGACTCATGGCTGCTCGGTCCTAGACTATGCTTCCTGGTTAAGTAATACTGTTACTTTTCTACCTATCGTTGTTGCGATTGTTCTCATGTCGAGTCTTACGGGTTTGGCACTTGTTTATTAATATGCCTTGAGACCTTAAGGTGACTTGGAGACGATTTTCGGGGGTCGCCGACCCCTTAAGCCCGGCCCCAAGAGGGATAAACTCATATTAAGTGAAGCCGTGATGCACGGTATGTAACACTTTGCTTGCTCGCTCTCTCTCTCTCTCTGTCTCTCTCTCTCTCTCTCTCTCTCTCTCTCTCTCTCTCTCTCTCTCTCTCTCTCTCTCTCTCTCTCTCTCTCTGTCTCTGTCTCTCTCTGTCTCTCTCTGTCTCTCTCTGTCTCTCTCTGTCTCTCTCTGTCTCTCTCTCTCTCTCTCTCTCTCTCTCTCTCTCTCTCTCTCTCTCTCTCTCTCCCTGTTGCTACCTGCTCATTATCTAACAATGCTTTGTCATTATTCTTGACAAAGCATTTTTGTCTTGTGCTTTTCCCCGTCATGTTCTTGCTGGGATGTTCTCTCCCTCAGGTCGAGTTTTAATGAAAACTTTATTTGTTCTCCTTATATGTTACCTCTGTTGATGTCTGCCTCTCTCCTGTCTGTCTTAATGTCTGCATCTCTCACCACCTTCATCACTTCCTCCTTCACTACCTTCATCACCCCTTCCTGCGCTACCTTCATCACTCCCTCCTTCAGTTTGCTTCTTTCATGTTCCATCTTCTTCCCTCCTCTTTCATCTGTCGTGCTTTACAAAGCTCTCACTGACTTTTAAAGTTTCTATCATGTTTCTCTGTTCTTCTGTGTGACTGCTGCCACGTTCTTCACTCGTCACATTTGAGTTACCATGGTCATCTTCCTTCTTGTGTGCCTGCTTAAGCAATTTCGTTTGTTTTAGACATTGATATATGAATTTTAAGTGTGTGTGTGTGTGTGTGTGTGTGTGTGTGTGTGTGTGTGTGTGTGTGTGTGTGTGTGTAGAGACGTGGCTCACTCTCACTCTCTCTATCCCCAGGTACGTGTTGTAACTAGCGTAGCAAGTGTTGAGGTGGAACTTGCTGTCACCTGTGCTCAGGTAAGATGAAGTGGGAGGTAAGCAGGAGAGAAGCTTGAGCAGGTGAGTGGCGTGAACCACTGGACTTGTTCTGAGAACGACCGCAGTAGGATGGCAGACAGTAGTTATTATAAAGTACCATTCTGTTGTATAACAATGAAGCACAACCCTATTAAATGTTGTGCACTCTGGCAGGATTGCTGGTCTCCTGTTATGAACATGAAAAAATGAGAGATAAATCTTACAAACTTCTATTTACATACAGACGGAGCACTGCAGCAGGCCTACTGGATCATGCTATGCAGGTCCAAGTCACCTGCTGGCCGAAACTAGTTAGGTCCAAGTCACATCCACTTCAGAAGGAAGGAGCACTGCATCAGACCCACTGGTCACTGGATCTTATGTGTTAGTCGTTCTTATTAGTACTGTAATATTTCCTTTCCAGTAGAGGAGTGCTGGTGGCGGGGGCGATGACCCCAGCCACCACTAACAGTGCTACCCACCCGGTGGGGTTGCGCCCCCACCCATCTTGATGCTGCTGAAGGGATCTTGATCCAAGGAATTGTAATGTCGCTTCCCTTCCTTGAATCATATCATACCTCGCATTCCTGTAGGTTTAGCGCTTCCTCTCAATATTCTACCAATAACCGCAATAATTATAATAATATATTATACAATGCAGTATATAATACATTATACAATATAGCATATAATTCATTATACAGCACAGTATATAATACAGTATACAACACAATATATAATACAGTATACAGCACAGTATATAATACAGTATACAACACAGTATATAATACAGTATACAACACAGTATATAATACAGTATACAACACAATATATAATACAGTATACAGCACAGTATATAATACAGTATACAACACAGTATATAATACAGTATACAACACAGTATATAATACAGTATACAACACAGTATATAATACAGTATACAACACAGTATATAATACAGTATACAACACAGTATATAATACAGTATACAACACAGTATATAATACAGTATACAACACAGTATATAATACAGTATACAACACAGTATATAATACAGTATACAACACAGTATATAATACAGTATACAACACAGTATATAATACAGTATACAACACAGTATATAATACAGTATACAACACAGTATATAATACAGTATACAACACAGTATATAATACAGT